>NW_027739909.1:0-4715 GCF_054177405.1 Leptonychotes weddellii | reverse complement strand
AAAAAAAAAAAATAAAATAAAAGGATGGATTGATATGAAATGGTATCTAAAATAGATTAAATGTAAAAAGCCAGTTGTTCAGTGTACTATATAATATTTACCCATTAATTAAGTATAGAACATACACATACACACTTTTATACACATATATATGCATATGTATGTTTTACACACACACGCATATCCATGTTTATGAGGGTATACCCAATAGAGCTACGATCTGCCCTGACCTGGTGCCTTCCAAGTCACGGTATTGCAAATGGACTGGAAATACTAATTAACTTCACAGTCTGGCTGAGGCCAACAACAGTCAAATAATGTAGGGATTCAGGGATCCCCAGCGGGGAAGTTTATAGAGCTTCATATATTTAGAGATTATGCAATACTCATATTAAGAAAGTCATAGTGCTAATTCCCATACCCCTGCTTCTTATAGCTTCCCCCTTAGTCCTTGACACCTGGGTCAATTGATAGCATATGAGACAGTGGTAGCTATAGACTAAGTTTGCCTAAAAGGAAAAGCAACCTGTTTAGAAGCAGTCTCAGGTTGCCACCTGAAGAGTGGGAACCCTCTGGACCAGTGTGGAAACAGCATAATTGCTTCTTTCCTTCATTTATACATTAGGCTAAGCTTTGCCTGTAGAGAGTAAAGACAAAATTTATTAATATTTTCTAACTTTTTATTTGACTTCTCAATGGGAAAGAAATATTTTACCTAATCCTGGAGTTTATTACCCTGCAATTGTTTTTTTTTTTTTAAAGATTTTATTTATTTATTTGAGAGAGAGAGAATGAGAGACAGAGAGCACGAGAGGGAAGAGGGCAGAGGGAGAAGCAGACCCCCTGCTGAGCAGGGAGCCCGATGCGGGACTCGATCCTGGGACTCCAGGATCATGACCTGAGCCGAAGGCAGTCGCTTAACCAACTGAGCCACCCAGGCGCCCAGCCCTGCAATTGTTTATGGCTTTTGCTACACCAAATTTCAGCAGTTGAAATGTATCTCAATATATTTTAAAGATGACTTGATTCAGGTGACAGGCTTATATAAGTTTTACTCCTGAATTGGCTTCCCTGATAGTGGAAAAATACTATTATTTAAATATGTCTCCCTATTTTGATTACTGTTTGATGGACTGAACATGGACTGGTCTAGTTTATTTGCAAAGAGCTGTGGGGTATATATTTCATTCTTCTCTTGATTTTAAAAGTTTCTCTTGATTATTTTGCGGGGGCACCATGTATATTTATTCATATATACAAGAATATTTAAAATATGCTAAAGTCATGAATAGGGAGATACAAATTAAAATGACAATAAAGTATCACTTCACACCTACTGGAATAGATATAACTCAAAAGACAAAGAATTGGCAAGGATATGGAGAACTGGAACCTTCATATATTGCAGGTGGGACTGTAAATGGTGCAGTCACTTTTGGAAAATAATTCAGCAGTTTATTAAAGTGCTAAATATAGATTTTGACCATATGACCCAGCAATTCCACTCCAAGCTGCACACCCAAGAGAAATGAAAACATACGTTCACGCAAAAACTTGTGCATGAATGCTCATAGCAGCATGACTCAGAATAGCTAAAAAGGGAAAACAGCCTAAACTTCCATCAACTGGTGAGTGGTTAAACATAACATTGCACATCTTTACAATGGAATCCTGTCCACCAATCAAAAGGAAGGAAGTTCTGACGCCTGAGACAACATGGATGAATTATGGAACATTGTGCTAAGTGAACGGAGTCAGTCACAGAAGACCACATACTGTAGAACACATTAATACGAAACGTCTAGAATAAGTGAATGTACAGAGTCAGAGAACAGAATAGTGGTTTCCCCTGGGGAGTGAGGCTGGGGAAAGGGGCACAAATGGGCAGTGACTGCTGATTGGTACATGGTTTCTTTCTATTTTTTTTAAAGATTTATTTATTTATTTATTTGAGAGAGAGGGAGAGAGAGAATCTCAAGCAGACTCTGTATTGAGCATGGAGCCTGACGCAAGGCTCAATCTCCTGACCCCAAGATCATGACCCCAGCCAAAACCAAGAGTCAGACACTTAACCGACTGAACCACCCAGATGCCTGCTACATGGTTTCTTTTTGGGGTGATAAAAATATTCTAACTTAGATTGTGGTGGTGATTGCATAAGTCTATAAACTAACTAAGAACCATGGAATTATACCTGTGAAATACATGAATTTTATGATATGTAAATAATATCTCAATAAGACTGTTTTAAAATATGGTAAGGGTACCAATGTGCAAAGGACACCAGCAAGATGTCAGACCATGATCGTTAGGGAGGTCTGGATTAGGTATGTAACTGAAGGGCTTTGAGCATAAAATTTTATGTACAAAGTCTTTATTTTAACAGGACATGAGTATAGAGGAATATGTAATCTTTAGCTAGAAAATATTTATTTCACTGCTGAGTTTTCTTTGAAATAATTTATTGAGGTGAGAGTGATGTTGGAATGCTCACCTTGAAAGCCGACTTCAACTTATTTTTCCTTCAAAACCAGTCAAGTGATTTCCTTCTTTTTTAAAGCAACCATAAATAAATGGAAATCTTTGACATACTGTACAACACAGCTTTTTTTTCAGACACTGCAGGGAATGTTTTAGATTTTATTCTTTGTGGAATTCACAAACAAGAAACATAATAAGAAAAGCCTGTTTAGTCTTACCCACTCTTTTAAACTTTCTCTGAAAACCTCTTAAGATAGAGTGAATCTGATTTTCTTTTTATCTACCAAGGGCAATGGGCCTCATTATCAAATGTTAATGTAGTAAAGCAGAACAGATCAGAACACTCATCTATTACCCTCATGGGTCCCTTACTAAAAATTCTGTTAATGAATGATTACAGAACACCAGAATGTGGGTAGGTGCGGCAGGGTGGAGTTGAATTTTGTTTTAATCGCTGTAATGGCAGAAATAGTGCTTTGGAAGGCTTTGCATCAAACGAATCATTCTGAATCCAAAACAGCATTAATTATCAATTCAATTAAATGTGCAAAGAGCATCAGCACACAAACAGCACTTGGACATTGATAACCTTATCATATTTTTATCAGATTTATTGAGGTACTATTTATCTATCATAAAATTCATTAAGTTTAAGGGTACAATGCAAAGATTTTTAGTAAATTTATTGAGCTGTCCAATCATCATCACAATCCAATTTTCTCTAAAGAGATGTTTAGAATCTGAAAAGCTGCATATACTGAGTTCTGGATATACTAAGATCAAGAACTTAAAGAATTTTTTTAAATTATCTGTGTTAAAAAAATGTTATACCTTTTAAGTATAGGTTACTTCTTATTTTAAAATTGAGGGGCACTGTTATTACTATTCCAGGGATATTACCAGAAATAATGGTAAGCTGTTTGTTGCTATCTATGTTTGTTTCTGAAAATAAAAATCTTTGATGCATGAATTCTTAAAACATTTAAAAAATTGAGGTGTTTGGATTCTGCCTTCAAAACAATTGAGGAAAGAATAACATCTCGAAGAGTATGAGGGACTTGGCTGCTTCTAATAATGACATCTTCCTTTAAGGAAAACGAGAACCAGATTCATAGATGTAATCGAGCAAATTTGTTGGACAGAATGGTAATTTCCAAAAAATGACAATAAAGGAAACTGTGATAAAGAAAAAACAAAGTTTCTGGTTTTCTCGATCTGTATTGACTGGGTGTGGCATGGAATGTGTGTTTCTCCCAAATTCCCTGGTTACCTGCTTCATTAAACAAAAAAGCCTATCTAATTTTCCACTCCCACCCCCCAGCTGCCCGGCAGAGCAAAAATGCATCCGATCCAAAAATAGCAACACTGGGTCTAGACAATAAACATTGAAATTGGCTACAAATACAGTGCCTCCGAGAACAAACTGTGCGTGTAACTGATAATGATGGAAAGATTCTGGGCCACCGAGGCAACTGTCAAGATCATTTCATTTCAAGATTGTCTAGGGTGGCCAAGAGAATTACCAAGTTGTGGTAATTTTCCAGGTAACTTCAGATAATTATTAAAGTGATGAAAGAGATTAGCTCTAAATTATTCTGTACAACATCCAACACTGACCAAATTATCAAGATAATAGCATAATGTTAACTGCATGTAGTATGAGTAGAGTTGTATTCACTCACTCATTTATTCAATCAGTCAACATATTACTAAGTTTTTTTTTTGTGAAAAGATGAATAAGCTTTATTAATTGGAAAACATACATAGTATACTATATATAGTTTGATTTTACTTTTTTAAATTTTATTTTATTATGTTATGTTAGTCACCATACATTACATCATTTGTTTTTGATGTAGTGTTCCATGATTCATTGTTTGCGTATAACATCCAGTGCTCTGTTCAATATGTGACCTCCTTAATACCCATCACCAGGCTAACCCATCCCCCTGCCCCACTCCCCTCTAGAACCCTCAGTTTGTTTCTCATTGTCCATAGTCTCTCATGGTTCGTCTCCCCCTCTGATTTCCCCCTCTTCATTTTCCCCTTCCTACTTTTTTTTTTTTTTAACATATAATGTAGTATTTGTTTCAGAGGTACAGGTCTGTGATTCAACAGTCTTACACAATTCACAGCACTCACCATAGCACATATCCTCCCCAATGCCTATCACCCACACCCCATCCCTCCCATCCCCCACCACTCCAGCAACCCTCAGTTTGTTTCCTGAGATT
>NW_027739908.1:0-308 GCF_054177405.1 Leptonychotes weddellii | reverse complement strand
GCTCAGGTCATGATCCCAGGGTCCTGGGATCGAGCCCTGCATCGGGCTCCCTGCTCGGCAGGAAGCCTGCTTCTCCCTCTCCCACTTGCCCTGCTTGTGTTCCCTCTCTCGCTGTGTCTATCTCTCTCTGTCAAATAAATAAAATCTTTAAAAAATAAATAAATAAATAAAACATCACTGGTGTTTGGATCAAGGCACATACTTGGAAATCCAAGGGGAAGAGCACTGGGTGTGGGTGTGTGGAGGAGGCCGGAGGGTGGAGAGCGGACTCTGACCGGAGGCCGGGGAGCCTAACGTGGAGTGGTGGG
>NW_027739907.1:0-308 GCF_054177405.1 Leptonychotes weddellii | reverse complement strand
CAGGGGTCTGCAGGGCTGGAAGGGCGAAGCCAGCACGCTGCCCCGTGCTGTTGGGCAGGCAGGCCACCTGGGCCCCGCACGGCAGGTGTAGAGTCCTGGTCCGCATGCCGGGGAATATGGGAGGGTGTCCCTGAGGGAAACCGTAGCCCCTGAGCGTCAGAGCACCCCACATGTTGAGGGCCGAGGAGCCCTGGAGATCTCTGGGAAGGGCCATGAGGTGCTCTCTGAGCGTGTCCGGGGACTCCGGGGAGCTGGGCTCAGCCTGCTCTGCTCATGGGGCGGTCGTGACCTGCCACGGCTCTGGGCTT
>NW_027739906.1:0-308 GCF_054177405.1 Leptonychotes weddellii | reverse complement strand
GAGGAGGGGCAGAGGGAGAAGCAGACTCCCTGCCGAGCAGGGAGCCCGATGCAGGGCTCAATCCCAGGACCCTGGGATCATGACCTGAGCCAAAGGCAGACGCTTCACCGACTGAGCCACCCAGGCGCCCCCAGACAATCTATTAAAACCTTCTCCAGTAACCGGACATATTTTAAAATTTTACTACTGTTATTTTTTTTAATAATGCTGTCACTTAGACTAACTTCGTGGAGTCACATGCCAACAGTTTCACACATAAAAGTGATTCACCAATTTCCCAGAGCACCTCCAGGTAATTATTGGAACAG
>NW_027739905.1:0-308 GCF_054177405.1 Leptonychotes weddellii | reverse complement strand
GATGCATGTTCTGAAGAGGGGGGAGGGCAGCAGGAAAGTCCAGACTCCCCCTCCTACCTCCTGCTGTGCCTTGAAGCCCTAGCAGAAGATGCCATGGACCACACATCATCATGCTTCGTGGGTTCTTCATCTGTCTCAGGATCTGTAAGGAGGGCTGGCAATTAAAGGCATCCGTTTTACTGCCCCAGACACATGTCTCTGCGGCACTTGATGGAGACTCCCCCCTTCTTCAGTGCAGGCCCCCAGGCAGTAATAACTCTCAGTCTGAGTGCAGGGCTAGATTCAAACTGACCAGGAAGGAGAAGGTG
>NW_027739904.1:0-308 GCF_054177405.1 Leptonychotes weddellii | reverse complement strand
TCTTATTAAGTGTCACAGGCACCCCAGTCTCTTCCAGAATATAGGAACAATATTGAGAAGGAGGTATTAAAAATTTTTTTTTAAAGATTTTATTTATTTATTCATGAGAGAGAGAGAGAGAGAGGGAGAAGCAGGCTCCCAAGGAGCAGAGAGCCCGATGCGGGACTCGATCCCAGGACCCTGGGATCATGACCTGAGCTGAAGGCAGATGCTTAACCATCTGAGCCACCCAGGCGCCCGGTATTAAAATTTTAACCAGTAATAGCTGAGGTAGAAAATAAAGTGAGCTGGCCGAGCAGAAAGAGCTT
>NW_027739903.1:0-308 GCF_054177405.1 Leptonychotes weddellii | reverse complement strand
TTTTAGTTACTAAAGCAGAGAAATTTAGCTGTAGGGATGCCTGTTAGGAAAGCACTGCACATATTCATAGCAGTATTGAGAGCTTGATGGACATTTAAGCTCTTTCTAGTTTTTTTTTTTTTTTTACAAACACAAACAATGCTGCAAACAACTTTGTATGTGCATCTTTGGTCAATTGGGTAAGCATTGCTGTAAGATATATATCTAGGCATGGAATAGCTGGGTTAAAGGGGACATGCATTAAAAATATTGATAGATACTGTTAAATTGTTCACCAAAGAGGTCGCATAGCATATGAGTATGCTTGT
>NW_027739902.1:0-308 GCF_054177405.1 Leptonychotes weddellii | reverse complement strand
GAGGGAAACAAGGCATAAGAGCCTCTTAAAGATAGAGAACAAACTGAAGGTTGATGGAGGTGGTTGAGGATGGGCTAGATGGGATGGGTATTAAGGAGGGTGCTTGTTATGAGGAGCACTGGGTTTTGTATGTAATTGATGAATCACTGAATTCTACTCCAGTATTGCACTGGATGTTAACTACCTAAAATTTATATTTTAAAAAAAAATAAAAGTTGGGAGAGAAAAAAATAAAGCTATTCTTTTTATAGACAAATGAAAAAAGGTTTTAGAACAATTGGAAGATTTAGGTTATTTTTTTTTTTTTT
>NW_027739901.1:0-308 GCF_054177405.1 Leptonychotes weddellii | reverse complement strand
TTTCAATCCCACACCATCGACGTCTAATTAATAGCACGACGACTGACCCAGGGACCACAGAGATGGGGCCCAAAGGGTGGAGAGAGGAGCCACCTCTGAGGGGACACACAAGCTGCCAAATGCCATGTCAGGTGCATGGCCTCCCAGAGTGTCTCAGAGTCCCAGAGCTGACTGATGAATCACGGAAGGACGTAAAAGTAAGTGACTGTGGCAACCCAGATCCCCGGACGAGGAGCTGCCCCTCCTCTGACACCCCCGAGCCCCAGCACAGCCAGCTCCATGGAGTCTGCTGCTGCACCTGGACCACA
>NW_027739900.1:0-308 GCF_054177405.1 Leptonychotes weddellii | reverse complement strand
TGATTTCGGCTCAGGTCATGATCTCAAGGTCATGACATCGAGCCCCACATCGGGCTCACACACTGGGCATGGAGCCTGCTTAAGATTCTCTTTTTCTCTCTCTAATAAAAAAAGAGAGAGAGAAACAACAATTAGGAAATGACAGGAAAGAAGGCAACTGATCCTGAGGAAATCTGGGAGACCTCCAATAAGAGGTAACATTTGATTTTGCATGGAATAGTGAAGAAGAATTTGCCGGACAGATAAGATGGAGAGGTAGGGTATTCTATTCAGAAGAAGGTAAGGAGAAGCATGGTTAATTGTTTTTT
>NW_027739899.1:0-308 GCF_054177405.1 Leptonychotes weddellii | reverse complement strand
CAAGATGTTACAGAGTGCACAAGAATTCTGACCGGAAGAGCCAAGATCTAGGAGTGGTTTTCTTTAGGAAACAATTCTACCAAAAACAACATGGGAATAGAAGTAATTTAAAATATTCAAGACATAGTAAATGCACGACTGACTCCAAATTGGCCATTTAGTATGCTTGGTATTATAGGATATAAAAACTACCCCATCTATGGAATGTTGAGCTGACACCCAAGACAATCAAAGCCTCCCACATTCAATATCCCACTATTTCCTGGTTGTACCAAAAAATAAACAACCAGCAAATGATTTCACCTCTT
>NW_027739898.1:0-4715 GCF_054177405.1 Leptonychotes weddellii | reverse complement strand
ATGCTTTGTACCTTGCTCATTTCACTCATTAATATACATATTAATATACATTCCACACCCTTTCTAAACCAGCATATTTGTATCAATATCGTTTTTTTAAGATTTTATTTATTTATTTGTCAGAGAGAGAGAGAGCACAAGCAGGGAGAGCGGCAGGCAGAGGGAGAAGCAGGCTCCCCGCTGAGCAGGGAGCCCGATGCGGGGCTCGATCCCAGGACCCCGGGATCATGACCTGAGCAGAAGGCAGAACCTTAACCAAGTGAGCCACCCAGGCACCCCCATCAATATCTTTCTTTTGAAAACTGTGTAGTGTTATAATTTATATAACTTTCCCTCTGCTGATAAACATATAGCCTTTTAAAAAATATTTGATAGTTTGGTTGATTTTCTCATATCAAATATTGTTATATTCAACATGTGTTTGTCAATATGAGCAAAGAGCAAATTCTTACAAAATAATTCCATTCACGGTTGGTGCATTTTTACTTGTGGTAGATAATTGTCCTCCAAATAATATTTTATCAGTAGATTCCTTCCAACAGTGCATGAGAAAATGTTTTATCCCAGACCCTGGTCAACGCTGTATATCAAAATTTTAAACTTTTACCAGATTAATAAGAAACTATGATATTTTAGTTGCTCTTTAATTTGTATCTCTTTTTATCGCTTCTCGGCCTTTTGGCTAAGATCAAGTGTAGTATCTGTTCTTATCAGTTTAATTTGTATCTCTTTAACACTAAGGGAAGATAAGCATGTTTTCACTAGGTATTTTTTGTTCAATTATTTGAGAATGGCCTGTTTACTTTCTTCTGACAATCTTTCTTAGAAATATTGCCAATATAATTTCTAAGGCTTTTGTAAAAAGAATGAGCCCACAGTCTTATCACATACGTTGCAAATTTTTTTCGTCTTATCTTTTGTATATGGCTTCATTTACAATATTTTTTAACAGCTTTAATTGACGTATAATAAAGAACACGTATCTGATGTACACAGTTTGATAGCTTTTGACATCTCTGCAAACCATCAGCCATCACCATGGTCAAGATCATGAGCATGTCTCTCCCATCTCTTTGTGGCCCTTGGTAAGCCTCCCTCCCACCTTTCAGCCCCCCATCTTCTATCTTGCTTCCTATCACTACCTGTTAGTAGGCATTGTCTAGAATTTTATAAATATGGAATCATGTGGAATGTACTGTTTATTGCCTAGCTCCCTTATTCAGCCTACTTATTCGATATTTGTTTACCAATTCATCTGTTGATGAACATTTTAGTTGTTCCCATTTTTATAAACACTTGTTGTAAGTTGTGTGACCACATGCTTCCTTTTTGTCTCTGGTAAATGCCTGAGAGCAGAATGGCCGACTGACATGGTAGGTGCATGCTTAACTTTCTAAGAAATTTCCAAATGATTTCCAAGGCGTTTATGCCACCGGCCTGACCAACAGCAGTGTATGTGAGCTCCAGTCTGTGCACATTCTTATCAGCACTTAGTGTGGTCGGTCAGTCTTTTTTATTTGAGCCATTCTCGTAGGTGTTTGTCCCATTGTGGGTTTGGGTTGCGTTGCACAAATGACTAATATTCTTGGGTATCTTTTCATGTGTTTCTCTGCTATCCATACATCTTTATCGGTAGGGTCCATTCAGATCTTTTGTTCACTTTCTTATGGGGTTGTTTGTTTTCTTATTATTGAGTTTTGAGAATCATTGATATATTCTGAATACAAGACTGTATTAGATGCATGCTAACACATTCTTTATATTTAAATGCCTTAGACGTATTCCTTGTAAATATTTCCCCCATGTCTGTGGCTGGTCTTTTTCTTCTTTTAACAATGCCTTTCAAAGAGAAGAAGTTTTTGATTTTGATAATGTTCAATTTATCTTGAGCTAATCTTTATTTTAAACAGGACATTTTCTTTCATCTTAATTTCTATTACCATTGGTTACCATTTGTATCACGGAACTCTTAATCCACATGATTTTATTTTTTCTTTGACTCCAGGGTTTTTAAAAGAAAAAGTAGTAATGAATTTATAGGTAGTAGGATGTGTGCTTGGTGATTGAGGTTTCGTGTTCTGTTTTATATTTTATTTTAGGTATTAACTTTCAGTTTTATTGGACAATGATTAGGGAATGTCTGTGTAATATATCAGATTTTAAAAATTTATTAACTTTTTTTTGGTAGTCTGAGGGTATTTGTGTTCTTTTAGAAATGGCAGGCACCAGAGTTTTGCATTGGAGGTTGAAAGACAGATCGTTATGTTTAGATCTTTTTCTGTAAAGGAAAAGATAGGAAATATTTTAGGCTTGTGGGCTTTATAGTCTGTGTTACAACTATTCAACTCTGCCATTTAGCATGAAAGCAGCCATATTCAATAAGAAACAAATGGATGTGACTGTGTTCCAATAAAACTTTATTTACAACAAACACACAAACAAACAACAACAAAAACAGGCTGCTGATGCCAGTTTTAAAAGGGTCCTCTTTCTTTTTTACGTAAGGTTTATGTTCCAGATAAGTTTTCTGTCTCTGTTGAAGGGACCAAGAATCTGCTGTGGGCAGATAGAGAAGAAGCAAACAGCACAGCCCTGAGTAGCCAGGACTTATCTCCTGAAAATAGAAGCCCAGAGGCAGGTTCCATTCTTACCCCCGATGCTTCCCTCACTGGAGTGACTCTCAAGTACCACTTGATGGACTGAATTATAAGGCCTTTGGACAATACTTTCGATGTCCAGTTGGTAGAGTGACAAGAGCACAATCCTAACTTTGAGTCCTGGTTCCTAAACACATGAGCTGTGTAACCTCGGGTAGGTTACCTAACCTCTCTGAGCCTCTTTTCTTTTTTTTTCTTTTTCTTTTTTTTTTAAGTAGGCTCCACACCCAGTGTGGAGCCCAACGCAGGGCTTGAACTCACGACCCTGAGATCAAGACCTGAGCTGAGACCAAGAATTGGAGGCTTAACTGACTGAGCCACCCAGGTACCCCCAAGCCTGTTTTCAATATGTAAACTGAATATAATAACTGCCAATTTTGCATAGTTATTCTAAGGGTAAGGTAAGTGAATGAAGTAAAGTCTTCCACATATAACACAAACTTGAACAAATATTGCTTCATCTACCTTTTAAACACACATGCACGCGCACGAGCACACACACACACACACACACAGCTGTTTTTTCCCTTTATTTTTGTGGGGAGTGGATGAGGAAATGATTTGATTGCTCCTGTACCAGTTCTTTTTGACTAGTTGTTCACTCTCTTACCTCACAGCAGATCAGAATGGGTCCTAAGACTGCTTCCCAAGTTCCTTTGCCTGAAGCAAGTATCTAACAACGCCATTACAATTTTATTATTAAGATGTTTACTACGGGGGGCGCCTGGGTGGCTCAGTTGGTTAAGCAACTGCGTTCGGCTCAGGTCATGATCCTGGAGTCCCGGGATCGAGTCCCGCATCGGGCTCCCTGCTCGGCGGGGAGTCTGCTTCTCCCTCTGACCCTCCTCCCTCTCATGCTCTCTGTCTCTCATTCTCTCTCTCAAATAAATAAATAAAATCTTTAAAAAAAAAAAAAGATGTTTACTACGGGCCCAAGAGTAGCATACAGATGGTCCCTGACTTAGGATGGGGTTCTAGTCATGATGTTTCCACTTAGGATGGTGCAAAAGGCAATACACATTCAGTAGAAATTATACTTTGAATTTGATTTGGGGTATTTTCCTGGGCTGATATATAGGGCAATCCTCTCTTATAATGCCGGGTGGGGCATCAAGTCACAGTTCCCAGTCTCCCCTGTAACCACGAGGATGAACAACCGTGACACTTACAACCATTCTGCCCCATATAACCATTCTGTGTTTTACTTTGAGCCCAGTATTCAATCAACTACATGAGGTAGTCAACACCCTATTAAAAATAGGCTTTATTTACAAATAGGCTTATAAGTAGGCTTTCTTAGATGATTTTGCTTAACTGAAGGCTGGTGTAAGTGAGCTGAGCATAGTGAAGGTAAGCTAGGCTGAGCTCTGGTGTTCAGTAGATTTGGTGTATTAAATGAATTTTGACTTGGGATATTTTCAACTCACGATGGGCTTATCAGGACATAATCCCATTGGAAATCAAGGAAGCTCTGTAATATGATTACAAACAACATGGAGAAAAATTTAAATCTCTATAAGGCTCAAAGTTATCAGAACTGTCTTTTCTGTAGATTTGAACTTAAGTATAGTAGAACTTTTTTTTTCACTTTCATTTTGACAATATTAATTTTATTCATATGAGCCTTCCCTCAACATTTTAGGTATATTTTAACTCTGGATAGGAATCTCTTGGGTTTTGCTGGATTAGTTCTCTCTGTAAATACATATGGACACGTGTATGTGTGTATGTTATGTTATATATTATACTTATTTATGTAATAATTTTTCTTAACTTATTTGAAAGTAAGTTATAAACAACTTAAAACTTTACTACTAAATACTTCAGTATGTATCTATTAAAAATGCATATATATATAGTCTCCTGTATAATCATAATAGAAACCATTCTTTTTTTTTTTTTTTTTTGGTGTTCAAAATATATATTTTTTTTTGAATTTTTTTTTTTATTCTTATGTTAATCCCCATACATTACATCATTAGTTCTAGATGAAGTGTTCCATGATTCATTGTTCGTGCACAACACCCAGTGCTCCATGCAGAACGTGCCCTCCTCAAC
>NW_027739897.1:0-308 GCF_054177405.1 Leptonychotes weddellii | reverse complement strand
TTTCTATTTGTGAGGGATACTTTTAGTTAGTTATAACTATATACTAAATTCTATAAATATAGAATTTTTTATACTCTATTCATAGTATATTCATATTATGAAATCCAACAATTATAATAAAAATAATATTTTATTATTTAATATCAATAACTTAAGAAATAATTACCCATACGACCTTAAACTTGGCACACCCTTCGCAATATTAATAATAGAAGTTCACGCAACTTAGAAATTTTATTAGTAAGAAGAAGGAGAAAACCATGCAACCAACCACTCATAACGTCATTCAAGACGGTGGAGCACCAATC
>NW_027739896.1:0-308 GCF_054177405.1 Leptonychotes weddellii | reverse complement strand
TGTGTTTGCTGGATTTCTAGGCCAGCAGCGCAATTCGCTTCTTTTTCTCGGGTTTATGAGGTCACCGAGTGGTGATTTCTAAAAACTCCGTAAACCTAGTGTAAGGATTTCAGACCCACTCCCCTCCCGACTGTGCTGGAAAATCCCCGAAAAAGGCTTGCTGTTTGGGGGCCCATCAGTCTTCTCTCCGAGGGGAGGGAGTTGGGGTGGGGGAGCCCTCATCATTCAGTTTAGGCTGCGGCCGACTGAGACACTGGGCAACAGTTCCCCTTATCTCCGTGTATAAGTGGTGATGAGGACAGCTGGTT
>NW_027739895.1:0-308 GCF_054177405.1 Leptonychotes weddellii | reverse complement strand
TTGTTTGTGAAATGATTATGGGAAACCCACCTAAAGATTTCCATGGATCTTCAGTGCCCACGTGGGTGTGAATTTCCAGGCAAAAGTCTCCAGAACGTTTCAGAGTTGTCACTGTATACGTGCCATTTTAATTCAACAGTGTGGGTGAATCACTTCAGAGAGTACATTTACAAGAGAAAACCAATGAAGACAAACTCCACAGAAGTTATTGGAAAGGACTATATACACTGAAACAAGATGAGGCTAGACAGCTTTACAGGAATCATTAAAACCAAGAGAGATGGTGTTATGACTGGGTGTTACATGAA
>NW_027739894.1:0-308 GCF_054177405.1 Leptonychotes weddellii | reverse complement strand
TCACCTTCCTGGGGCGCCTGGGTGGCTCAGTCATTAAGCGTCTGTCTTCGGCTCAGGTCATGAACCCAGGGTCATGGGATCGAGCCCCGCATCGGGCTCCCTGCTCAGTGGGAAGCCTGCTTCTCCCTCTCCCACTCCTCCTGCTTGTGTTTCCTCTCTCGCTGTCTCTCTATCTGTCAGATAAATAAATAAAATCTTTCAAAAAAAAAATCACCTTCCTTTCTTTTTTAAAAAGCTCTTAAATATAGGAATAGATATATATATTTTTTAAAGGCTGTATCATGATGAATCCCAAAGCAAAATGCTTA
>NW_027739893.1:0-308 GCF_054177405.1 Leptonychotes weddellii | reverse complement strand
CATGGCTTATATAAACTATTATAAATTTGGAAGATGGGAAAATAATTTTTTTAAAAAATCTGCATAAATCTCACAATGTCGCTGAGAGATAATCACAGGTTACCTAAACGTGCAACTCTCTAGAATCACGAAAGAGGGAGTGCTCACCTCTCTAGGGTAAGTGGAAGGCCTGGGATATCTTTTAGGGGAGATGACAACTGAGCTGAATCTGATGAGTTCACCAGTCTTCCTAATTTTAGGAAGAGTTTAAGAGCATGTACTGGGGCAGAAATTTGTATTGTAAGAGGAAGGGAGATAGTGATTAATTT
>NW_027739892.1:0-308 GCF_054177405.1 Leptonychotes weddellii | reverse complement strand
TTGTGAAAGTGGAAAAGAGAGTTAACCTACAATAAGGGAACATATACCCACATGTGACTATCTAGATTTCTGTTGGAGTCTTAATTGTACAGTCTTGCAAAATACCTCCATATCCTTGCAACCTTAATTTTAAATGTAAAAAAATGGGGGGAGGACTTAATCTCAAATAAATGAATAGATGAAGCAATCAGACCAAAGGGTCAACAATGTCAGAAAATAAGAGAAAATTGGGAGTAAGGTCGGTGTACAAACCATTTGTAGACGGAAGGCTACAGTTTTTTTTTTTTATTTTTTATTTTTTTTATTCT
>NW_027739891.1:0-308 GCF_054177405.1 Leptonychotes weddellii | reverse complement strand
TGTGAATTCACTAATATTTGTAGGGAAGAAGATAGGAAGCAAAATAACACTAAATTTTGATGATCCCACTTGTTATTCCACTCTCAACACTTCTTTTTTAATTTTTTTTAAAGATTTTATTTATTTATTTGACAGAGAGAGACACAGCGAGAGAGGGAACACAAGCAGGGGGAGTGGGAAAGGGAGAAGCAGGCTTCCCACGGAGCAGGGAGCCCAATGTGGGGCTCGATCCCAGGACCCTGGGATCATGACCTGAGCCGAAGGCAGATTCTTAACAACTGAGCCACCCAGGTGCCCTTATTCTCAAC
>NW_027739890.1:0-308 GCF_054177405.1 Leptonychotes weddellii | reverse complement strand
GAAATATATATAATAGTCAGCCAGGGCCGAGTAGTTTGCATTGGTCTAACTTTTTATAGAAAGGACTATATATATTATACACACACACACACACACACACACACACACCCCCCAAGTATTTGAAAACAGTGGAGAGAAACCAGCAGAGGCAAAATGGGACAGGTTGCAATCCCTAAGGGAAGGGAAGATTAGCTCCACATTCAACCTAGTTTTTTCCCCCCTAAGGGTAATTATTGCTGATAGTTCTGGAAAGCAGAATTATAGCAGAAAACTGTAGTCTTACTTAATTAAGAAGAAAGACAGGAGTT
>NW_027739889.1:0-308 GCF_054177405.1 Leptonychotes weddellii | reverse complement strand
TCGGGCTCCCTGCTCGGCGGGGAGTCTGCTTCTCCCTCTGACCCTCCCCCTTCTCATGCTCTGTCTCTCTATCTCATTCTCTCTCTCAAATAAATAAATAAAATCTTTAAAAAAAAATATTTTCCCTCCTTGTTCTTTTATTGTTTGGGGAGAAAACTGGGATATAATTAGCTATACAGCTGTCATAGTACTCAGATATACAGAGGTCTTATTTCCTCTAATTTTTAAAAAGACTCTGTATAAGACTGGTATTATTTTTTTCTTAAATGTTTGGTAGAATTCACCAGTGAAACCTTCCGGGCCTCAAG
>NW_027739888.1:0-308 GCF_054177405.1 Leptonychotes weddellii | reverse complement strand
TCTCATTTATTCCTCACAGCAAATAAGAGATAAGCAATCTGATGCACGCCTATTTTCCAGATGAGAGCGATGAAGCTCTGAAAAGTTAAATAACTTGCCCAGGGGCACTGGGTGATTGATGGCACCAGGATTTGACCCCAAACCCAGTGACTCTGCACTCCACCTTCTGCTGCAGCTCAAATCCATGGTGGTGCCAGTACTCTGGTCTCAGGGGGTGAGGGAGGGGGCTGGGGGTCTGAGAGTCAGGCGGCCTGGTGGGGATGAGGAGGTGCTGAGAGCAGGAAACCCGTGAGTGACAGTCAGTCTTT
>NW_027739887.1:0-4715 GCF_054177405.1 Leptonychotes weddellii | reverse complement strand
CCCGTGTGGCGGGGGATGGGCTCAGTGGGAATCAGTCTTTGGGGCTTTTGTTCTCTGGCGCCTTTCCCTGGCGGCTTTCCGCGTCTCTTCCGCGAGTCAGAGCAGAAGAGACCGTTTCTAACGGTCTCTCCAAGAGAGATCGCAGTCTGTTCTTCAGTGAGCTCTCCAGGCCACACTGTCTCTGTTTCTGTCCGTGCTGCTATAAACTGCAGCGTCCTGGGTTGTGCGCCCCTCCGCAACGCTCCCAGTCCTGCCTCGGAGCACGTCTCTGCCCTTTGTGCTTCTAAAACCGCCAGCCGCTCCCAATTCGAGTGCGCGCGCCTCCGCCTCTTGGGGTTTCCACCCCCGGGGGTTGCAGTTCACCGGCGCGACCCCGGTGCTCCGGGTTTCCGTCCCGGAGGCTGCAGTTTGCGTGCGTGCGACCGTCGCTCCGGTTTCTGTCCGGGGGGGGCCTGTGGTTCGCGTGCGCGACCCCTCTGGTCTGGTTTTCCAACCTGGGGGCTGCCCTAAAGTTCTTTCCCGACGCTACCGGTCTGCGAGTCTGTGCCCCGTCCGCAGCATGCGAGGCTGTCCCTCACCGGCGGTGTAGGATCCCCACGTCCAGGCACCCTCCCGCCTCTGTTTATCCTCCGATATCTGCCCGCAGAATCATGGCTCTCCGCTTCGTACCTCAAAACCAACTGCCTGCAATATTCTGTTTGTAGAGATCCAGATCTTACATCTCAGGCTGGTTTCGTGGGTGCTCAGAGTGGTCTGGTAGATATCCAGCTCAATTCCGGGGACCAGTTGAAATAGGGTCCCCTACTCCTCCGCCATCTTTCCCCCTTCCCCTCATCAGTGTTTTATAGTTTTCAGAGTATAGGTCTTTGGTAAGATTTATTCCTAGGTATCTTATGGTTTTGGGTTCAAGTGTAAATGGGTTTGTTTTCTTCATTTTTCTTTCTGCTTCTTCATTATTGGTGTATAGAAATGCAACAGATTTCTGTATGTTTATTTTGTATATTGCAACTTTACTGAATTTGTTTATCAGTTCTAGCAGTTTTTTGGTGGAGTCTTTCAGGTTTTCTATATATAGCATCATGTTATCTGCTAATAGTGAAAGTTTTGCTTCTTCCTTACCGATCTGGATGCCTTTTATTTCTTTTTCTTGTCTGACTGCTGTGGCTAGGACTTCCAGTGTTACGTTGAATAAAAGTGCTGAGAGTGGACATCCTTGTTTTTTTCCTGATTTTAGGGGAAAGGCTCTCAGTTTTTCCCCATTGAGGATGATGTTAGCTGTGGGTTTTTCATAGATGGCCTTTGTTATGTTGAGGTATGTTCCCTCCAAAGATACCTTGTTGAGAGTTTTTGTCATGAATGGATGTTGTACTTTGTTAAATGCTTTTCTGCATCTATCGAAATGATCATACGGTTCTTATTCTTTCCTTTATTGATGCGATGTATCATGTTGATTGATTTGCAAATATTGAACCACCTTTGTAACTCAGGAATAAATTCCATTTCATCGTAGTGAATGATTTTTTCAATGTATTGTTGAATTTGGTTTGCTAATATTTTGTTGAGGATTTTTACATCCACGTTCATCAGAGATATTGGCCTGTAGTTCTCTTTTTTTGTAGTGTCTTTTCTAGTTTTGGTATGAGGATAATGCTGGCTTCATAGAATGAATTTGGAAGTTTTCCTTCATTTTTTATATTTTAGAGTAGTTTGAGAAGAATAGGTATTAACTCTTCCTTAAATGTTTGGTAGAATTCGTCCGTGACGCCATCTGGTCCTGTCCTTTGTTTGTTGGGAGTGTTTTGATTACTGATTCAGTTTCTTTGCTGGATTTGGTCTGTTCAAGATTTGGTATGTGTTGCCAAGTTGTGCTTGAGAGATGTTTTCCCAATTTGCATTTATACCAAAAGTGTCTTAGTATTTGTATCTCTGTATTCTTGACTTTCTTATGCCCATACTCTTATCATTCTTTTAAATCTTTGACAATAGGCAAGAAATAATATTTTTATTGTTTTGATGAATTATTTAACTCTCATGTTAATTACCCTTTAATGTAATAGGTAAAATCCCTCATATTATTTTCTTCTGCTAGATTGTTCACTTTTGCAGGAGATAAGTTTTTGAGTCATTTTTTTTTCCTTTGTATTTGTCCTTACTGGAATCTTGTCCAGGATAAGTACTCAGTTATTTTTTTATATATTTGACTTGAATTCCCAACAACAACAGATTCTTCAACTCTCACTTCCAGATTTAGAACGTGTAATAAGATTGTTAATCTTTCAGTCCCATCTGCACACTGTCCACAGTCAGGTGTTTCATTTTCATGTGGTTCTTAGTTTCATATTAAAAAAATAGGAAAGTTAATTTGAATTAATTAAAATGTAGATTTAATATTTGAACAAAGGTTAAGTGAAATTTTAATTGATTTAATTGGCTGGCCAGAAAAAAGAGAAAGGGAAAGGGTTATTTAATAAGGTCTTGAGTCTGTAAGTGGGTATTACATAGAGGATAGAAGGAACTGAAAGAGTTCCTGCACCTGGAAGAGTTTAAGCTAGGAATAATAAAAAGAGTCTCAGTGTGGTTGTTATGAGACATTAAAATAAATTCTCTGGTGGAGGTTAAATGTTTTCTGAAAATCTGTCTCCCTCTGAATGGTCCAGGTGCAGCCTTTTCATGGAAAGAGAATCTATAAGTTCCTGAAGGATTGGGCCGGGACTTCTTTTATATTTTTAATCTCTTAAAGACCAGAACCAGATTTAGGTTCTGGCCACCATGGAGCTGCCCAGAATGTTTACTTATAAGTGTTACTAAAACATCAGTGGCAGTGTAGTAGGATGGAGAAAGTCCTGTTTTCCAGAATGCCTCTCAGAAAGAAAAGTAAATATGGTAGGAAGGAATAAGACACTTGGAGTGGTAGAGGAGGTAGTAGTGGGGTATTTGTGGGGAGCATGCTCCAATAACAAAAGATGTTGTTAAACTCTTTTCTAAGGAAGGTGTGTCTAATGATGTACGTCCCAAGGAAGGTGAGTCCAGTTCTTATTTTGCTGAGTGGCAAGTACACATTTGGGGCCAGAATTGAATTGTTTTGAGCAATAGAAAGAAATGCATACCACGAGAAGTCCTCCTCGTGGCTCCTCTCTGAGTGGAGAACAGCCTCTTTGATTGAATAAAGACACCGAGGTGGCTATGGGTATGATCTAGGAATAGGAGGATAGGAGATCTAGGAATGGAGGGTGAATATTGAGGAATCCAGAATTCTGTTATAGATGTATTATATTTGAAATGCCACATTCAAATAGATTTGATACATTTAAATAGATTTATCGTGATTTGACCTCATACCCTTTTGGGAAAAATCAAATCTTATGAATTGGAATTATAGTAGCAATTTTTCAAAGAAAATTTATGTAGGCCACTTTATTTTTTAATCTCAGCTTTTCTAAAACTGAACTTTACTATTTTTTAATTAAAAATTTAAATAAACACATGTAATATAGGTACATGGGTAACTCATTACATTTCTTTCTGCATTATTTAATATTTTCTTCTTGAAGAAGTACATATACTATATAGCGAATGGATTACATTTTTAGTTATGTAATAGCCAGCTGGGGACTGTGAACCTATTACTGTTACTATCTCTGAGCATTTCCCCCATAAACACTGTTCCAGGTTTGGTGTGTTTCCTCTGTGATCATTTAGAAGCTTATCTTGTTTGCTCAATTCTACAATTTTAATGGGGTCTTGAGAGGAAAAGAAGATAAAGCTGTGCTCAATTTGTCATCTTTAACCTAATTTTAAGTATTTTCTTGATAAGTTATGTTGCATAGTTTTTTTTTTTTTTAAAGATTTTACTTATTTATTTGAGAGAGAGAGAATGAGAGAGAGCACATGAGATGGGGGAGGGTCAGAGGGAGAAGCAGGCTCCCCGCTGAGCCAGGAGCGCGATGCGGGACTCAATCCAGGGACTCGATCCAGGGACTCCAGGATCATGACCTGAGCCGAAGGCAGTCGCTTAACCATCTGAGCCACCCAGGTGCCCATGTTGCATAGTTTTAATACTCAGGTCTTATAGAGTTATATGGACAAATGAAAAAATAATGAGAAAGTATGTTAGAGAGATAGTATGTTCAAAGACATTTTATCTAATTTTATACTCTATCTTGATTACAAAACTGCCCATTTTTGTGTTGTTGGCTCATTCAAGTAAATATATAGTAAGATTTAGGGCAATTCTATTACAGATGAGCTTTGAAATGAAGAGTTGCATTTTTTTATCCTAAAATTGTGCATTTTTAATCAGAAATTTATGTCAATAAGAAGTGCTTACAATATGCAAAAAGGACTTCTCAGTTTGGGTGAAATTAGTAACATGAGGTTTTTACTGATCAAGAAGATTAAGTCAACAATGGTTGTAAGGATTATGATTTTTGTGATTTTTATGACACTTTTTTTCTAAGACCGCATCCCATTTAGATAGTCAAACAAGATTTTAATTTAAATGACTAAATATGCATTTACTCATAAGCATGTTTTAATTTAAGCACATTTAGATAGTTGTTTTATATAGCCTAGTACTTTTGTTTGATTTTAATTTTATTATTTTTTATTATTTTTTAATTTTAATTCTAATTTATTTATTTTTTAAAAATATTTTATTTAGGGCGCCTGGGTGGCTCAGTTGGTTAAGCGACTGCCTTCGGCTCAGGTCATGATCC
>NW_027739886.1:0-308 GCF_054177405.1 Leptonychotes weddellii | reverse complement strand
TGGGGCCAAAAAATCTGTTTTCTCCATGAAAGCTGAGAGAGATGGGAAGTGAATACTTGTTGAACAATAATCTAATTTACCATAGGCCTTCACATAAATAAATATCTATATCCTTCCTATACTCAAAATACACTCAGTCTTATTCCAAGAGCCCCAAAGTCTTATCAAATCATGGCATAAGGCATGAAGAACAGGATTTCATGATCTATATCAAAGCTGGTGTGGCTTCTCTTGATCCAGAGAACCTTGACCTAAGAAGGCAAATTGTTATCTCCCTACCATTCCATACATATCCAATATACAGTGGT
>NW_027739885.1:0-308 GCF_054177405.1 Leptonychotes weddellii | reverse complement strand
CGGGACTCGATCCCAGGACCCCGAGATCATGACCCGAGCCGAAGGCAGACGCTCAACCATCTGAGCTACCCAGGCGCCCTTAAATGGATTTTTAAAGTGGAGAGTTCACAGACATTTTTGAAAGTGATCTGAGTATAGAATAATAGGTTTAGGTTTTTACAATTAATATTTGATCTAATAATTTACATTTGTGTCCCCATACCTACTTTGACAAGACTGTTGAGAGTCACATTGATTGAGGCTTTACAAACCTATTAAGTTTTAATTAAGTATAAACTTTCTACATATATTTAATACATAGTATTTAT
>NW_027739884.1:0-308 GCF_054177405.1 Leptonychotes weddellii | reverse complement strand
TTACTGCAGTGGTGTTCTCCCCCCTCCCACCCCATTAATTAGACTTTCAAGACTTTTTTTTCTTTTCGGAATTGGACAGGCAGACATATTTTCACTTCTTGCCCAACTAATCAGTACCATTTACTTACTGTCATTTGTCACAAGGCATGTCAGCTGTGCATACAGTAAAGAAAAGACTGCTCTGTCTTTCAGAGTCATGTTGATGTTTTAAAGCCCAACTGGAGCCTTTAAATGGGTAGAATACTAAAGGGAACAGAACACTGGAAAAAAGAGTCAGGTGTTAGGTAGATAAAGGGAATGCTAGGCTT
>NW_027739883.1:0-308 GCF_054177405.1 Leptonychotes weddellii | reverse complement strand
GTAACACCAGACAGGAAGGTTAAAATGGTCTCTCTTAGGAGAAGTGGTTAGAATGACAGCATGAAAAAAAAAAAAGCTCAAAAACACAAAACGTTCACAGATTGTGAAGGGACAGGTTTGAGAACGAGGTGTATACCTTCCCCCTGGCCTTGCGCATTGGTTTTGGAGCATGCTTGAGATGCTTCCTACAGCTAGAGCGGTGGATCCCAGTGTGGTTCAGAATCGTGCCTACTGTGAATCCTGCCGGACTGTAGCTCAGCTCCTTAGCAACGGTTGCAGCCCATCAGGGCTGTGGTGTCACACCGTCT
>NW_027739882.1:0-308 GCF_054177405.1 Leptonychotes weddellii | reverse complement strand
TCATGAAATAATCAACTAAACACTGCTCATTCTTGTAAATACAGTGATCCTAGAGTCAGGTTAAAGATTCTCTACTTTTCTATTCAGTCTTTCAAATAACTACTGTTCTTTTTTTTTTTTTTAAGATTTTATTTATTTATTTGAGACAGAGAGAATGAGAGACAGAGAGCATGAGAGGGAGGAGGGTCAGAGGGAGAAGTAGACTCCCTGCTGAGCAGGGAGCCCGATGCGGGACTCGATCCTGGGACTCCAGGATCATGACCTGAGCCGAAGGCAGTCGCTTAACCAACTGAGCCACCCAGGCGCCC
>NW_027739881.1:0-308 GCF_054177405.1 Leptonychotes weddellii | reverse complement strand
ATGTCAACCTTAGTCTTGACACGATGAAAACAAGTTTTACATTCACTAACACAAACTGAGCATCTTCCACTGGGCCCCCTGAGAGAGAGTAGATGGAGTGTAGACTGCGCTGGGGAGGGCAGTCTTGGATGCTCCAATGCAGACATGTAGCTTGACAAGAGGCAGAACTTAGGACTCCCCAGGCGGAGGTTGGTGGTTCATCCACCCAGAGGCTAATTGTAGAGTGGATTAATTAGAAATGGATTAATTCACATAGGTAGGAAGTGAGTACCTTTATTTTATGGTTTTTAGAGCCACAGGTACCATCT
>NW_027739880.1:0-308 GCF_054177405.1 Leptonychotes weddellii | reverse complement strand
GGACATCTGTACACATATCTGCTGGGTCTGTACCTAACAATGGAATTTTTGGGTGATGCGGTTCCATGTTTTCAGTGTTAGTAGAATTACCAAACAGCTTTCCAAAGTAAATGAATTTACTATTCTCCCAACAAGGTAGGAAGATCAGTTGTTCACAATCTTACCAGCACGTGGTATTTTCTGTCTTTTTTTTCCTTTTAATCCATTCTGGTAGGCATATAGTGATATCTCATTTTGGTTTTGATTTGCATTTCCTTGATGACTCATGAAGGTGAGCTTATTTTCATATGTCTGTTGGCCATTTGGAT
>NW_027739879.1:0-308 GCF_054177405.1 Leptonychotes weddellii | reverse complement strand
TATTTGAAAAACAAGTGCAGTTTTAACAAACTTGGCCAAATTATTTGCATAAGCTCAGCAAGAATAGTGATTGATCATGCAGATCTTTTAGAATCTGCTTTGCTGGAACTTTCTAAGGAATCTCTAGGTTGAACTTCGAGTAGTCTCTCCAGGCCAGAAGCCAAGCCAAGGGCTTGCCATCAGACATGCCTGCAATACCGTAGATTTGGGCAGATTCCTCTTGCTGGGGTCCCCAATATATCCCGAGGTTCCTGCACCTGCCAGGAAGTGACATTCTTGACTCACCTGGTG
The DNA here is from genome assembly GCF_054177405.1 of Leptonychotes weddellii. Lineage (NCBI taxonomy): Eukaryota > Metazoa > Chordata > Mammalia > Carnivora > Phocidae > Leptonychotes > Leptonychotes weddellii. The sequence goes on along the minus strand of NW_027739879.1, from coordinate 17 downwards.
AGGCTGCTGGGAACTCT
>NW_027739878.1:0-308 GCF_054177405.1 Leptonychotes weddellii | reverse complement strand
TAGGATGCTCTTTATCCTCCATGTATTTGAGTTCTTTCCAGCTTTCCTCCAGTTTCAAAGCACTGTGGTCCAAATATATGCAGGGAATGATCCCAGGCTTTTGGTATCAGTTGAGACCTGATTTGTGACCCAGGATGTGATCTATTCTGGAGAATGTTCCATGGGCACTAGAGAAGAATGTGTATTCTGTTGCTTTGGGATGGAATGTTCTGAATATATCTGTGAAGTCCATTTGGTCTACTGTGTCATTTAAAGTTTTTATTTCCTTGTTGAACGTTTGCTTAGATGATTTATCCATTTCAGTGAGG
>NW_027739877.1:0-308 GCF_054177405.1 Leptonychotes weddellii | reverse complement strand
ATTGTTGGGTGAACCATTTTAATAAATTTGAAAATTCCTCCACTACCCTCCCCACATACTGCAAGCAGTCCAGTGCCCTCCTCCAAGATACAGTTCAGTTTAGATGTTCATATCAGTCAGTGTCCAGTCAGGAGGCAGAAATCACATCAGCCATTTTGACAGGGAAAATTTGATATAAAGATTTATTAACTAGGAAAACATGCTTAACTATGAAAGAGGTAAAAGAAAGCTCTAAAGAAACCAGAGGGGCGCCTGGGTGGCTCAGTTGGTTAAGCGACTGCCCTCGGCTCAGGTCACGATCCTGGAGT
>NW_027739876.1:0-308 GCF_054177405.1 Leptonychotes weddellii | reverse complement strand
AAGGAATGTCCAGAAGTACAAGAGTTGACTGTGTTATAATTTCTGCCTGTCAGCAACAACTAGTGTGGAGACCTATTTTACATATTTTTGTTTTGAACATGAGTACTGTGGCTGCATCAATATTCACTGGAAGCTACTTAGTTTTTAGTTGTAAAAATATGTATTTAAGATAAGATATGAATTACATAAAAAAGTCCCCGATAGTCAACCAAGAGAGGAAGACACTCTGTTCAACAGCAGCAGGATACACATTTTTCTCAAGCTCTCATGGAACATCCACTGATATAGACCATGCCTTATTTTTTTTT
>NW_027739875.1:0-308 GCF_054177405.1 Leptonychotes weddellii | reverse complement strand
TTAGGATCTGGCCCCTTAGGCTCCCAAACAACAAGATGGAGATTGTTCAGGGGGAAAATGTAAGAAATGTCATCAGCCGCATGACCCAAGATACACCCCATGAGCAACCGTGGCTGGCATGAGTCCTGTGCATTTACCCCCAGGAATATTGTGTGGGTCCTCATGCAATGATTCTTGTCCAGTTACCTCTCAGTTCTGCCTCCGGGTGGACACCTAACAAGAGGGGTGGGAGGTTCCTGACGTTTACCTCTAAGGGACCTTATCTTTGGAGAGAATCCATTTGGTTCCTGGGATTTCTAGTTTATTTT
>NW_027739874.1:0-308 GCF_054177405.1 Leptonychotes weddellii | reverse complement strand
TGTTTGTATTTCTTTGGTGTTGGTTGTGATCTCTCCTCTTTCATTCATGATTTTGTTGATTTGGGTCATTTCTCTTTTCTTTTTGATAAGTCTGGCCAGGGGTTTATCAATCTTGTTAATTCTTTCAAAGAACCAGCTCCTAGTTTCGTTGATCTGTTCTACTGTTCTTTTGGTTTCTATTTCATTGATTTCTGCTCTGATCATCATTATTTCTCTTCTCCTGCTGGGTTTAGGCTTTATTTGCTGTTTTTGTCTAGCTCCTTTAGATGTAGGGTTAGGTTGTGTACTTGAGACCTTTCTTGTTTCTT
>NW_027739873.1:0-308 GCF_054177405.1 Leptonychotes weddellii | reverse complement strand
TTCAGAAAGTTATAACCCAGGGTCAGGTTCTCTGATCATATAATATTGAAATCAAATAACAGAAAAGGTAGCTTAAAAAATTCCTAACTCTGTGGAAATTTAAAGATACTTTTTTTTTTTTATTTGAGAGAGAGAGAATGAGAGAGAGAGAGAGCATGGGGGGGGAGGGTCAGGGTGAAGCAGACTCCTCGCTGAGCAAGGTGCCCGATGCGGGACTCGATCCTGGGACTCCAGGATCATGACCTGAGCCGAAGGCAGTCACTTAACCAACTGAGCCACCCAGGCGCCCTAAAGATACTTTTCTAAGT
>NW_027739872.1:0-308 GCF_054177405.1 Leptonychotes weddellii | reverse complement strand
TGTGAAAAAGTTAACCAAAGTTAGTGGATGGTATCTGGGAGCTGAACACATTCCTCTCCTCTGAGGGCCCAGTTTGAATGTCCTTTACATTACTCAAAGTGTCAGAGGGAGTGGGCCGCCTTGGTCTCCTGGCTCTTTACCCCTCCTCTGCCTCATGTCCTCTGCCCCTGCCCCCTGACCAGCCTTGCTCTGGGCTCACTTCCCAGCTCACTCACAGCCCTTCTGCTGCCCAAGTGCTCTGGCTGCATCTTTGTGTTCTCCACTTTGTGCTGGACTTCTTGGCTTACCCTGATGACCACCACATTCAC
>NW_027739871.1:0-308 GCF_054177405.1 Leptonychotes weddellii | reverse complement strand
CAGCTTCTGAAGTTATTATTTATGAAAAAGGTATGTGAACTATTGACCAAGCATAATAAAGTTACCTCCACACTCTTGCTATACCCAAGGACAAAGCTAACAACAACTCAGTCTGGCATGTGCTTTGACTGATAAGCCAAAACCATCAAAAACCCAATGCAGAATTTGCCTTTTTCTTATAGTCATTAGCTCACTTAACGAACTTAATTAACTCAACAAAATTCTCAGTGGGAGAGGTACAGAGAGGTCAACACAAATGACCGCTCCTCAATCCCTTCAAAGTTTCACCATGAAAGATTGTCATCACT
>NW_027739870.1:0-308 GCF_054177405.1 Leptonychotes weddellii | reverse complement strand
TCGCAGGTGGTTGGTTTTGAGGTACAAAGTGGGGGGCTGTGATTCCTCGGGCAGATATTGGAGGATAAATGGCAGCAGGAGGGAGCCTGGCTGTGGGAATCCTACACCGCCGGTGAGTGATAGCCTCGCATGCTGGGGACGGGGCGCAGACTTGCAGACCGGTAGCAGTGGGGAAAGGACTCTAGGGCAGCCCCCGGGGCGGAAACCCTGAGCGTCGGGGTCCCACGTGTGAACTGGGAGCGGCTGGTAGTTTTAGAAGCACAAAGGGCAGAGAAGTGCCCTGGCCTGGAGGCAGGACTGGGAGTACT
>NW_027739869.1:0-308 GCF_054177405.1 Leptonychotes weddellii | reverse complement strand
CTTTTATAGACTAATGTTGGCCCATGTCCAGGCACATGAGAAAAGTTTAGTACAAGTATGTCTGTTCAAATGAGTCCTAACTCTCTCATTTGGCAGGATGACTAGTTCCCATGACTCACAATCTCCCCCTGCCCTCGCAAGTTAAAGTTTTTCACTGTTTTGTTTTGTTTTTTTTTAATTTATATTAGCATATACATATATGTATCTGCCCACCTCTGTTGAACCGTATGCCCTAAGGGAGGCTGGCTCCATCCCCAGGGGAATTCTTGATTGCTCTACAACTAGAGGTCTCTAAAGCTCTAAACTTG
>NW_027739868.1:0-308 GCF_054177405.1 Leptonychotes weddellii | reverse complement strand
GCCATAGGTGATGTTTGCCCAAACCTGGCCCAAAGCTAAAAAATTGTATCCTGTGCCTATTTTGTTTTACCATATGTGTGTTTTGCCATACCATAACAGTGTTTTACCATATATGTTTTATCATACCACACTGGGGGTGGGGGCAGCGGGACACAACTGTAAACGGCTTTTTAAAAGAAAAAAAATAGTTCTTGAAAAATGCCAGACTTAACAAGCCCCTCTGCAAATGATTCTCTGTAATGATGACATTTTTCCTTTAGAAAGTTGGTTTCCTCTGTATATAAAAGAAAAATAAAAGATCTAAGAAT
>NW_027739867.1:0-308 GCF_054177405.1 Leptonychotes weddellii | reverse complement strand
GCCCTGGCTGCCAGGAGAAGAAAGTGCTCAGCTACCATTTGGTCTACTCTTCATTATGTGAGGAAGAGGGAAGAGGAGAGCTAGTAATTTGGAGTTGGTTTGTTTCCAGTGGTACCCAAAGGGTAAAGGGAAAGGTGAAGCCCTTCTCCCTCCTACTCCCTAGAAATAACAGTTAATAGCAGATTCTTTTTTTTTTTTTTAAAGATTTTATTTATTTATTTGAGAGAGAGAGAATGAGAGACAGAGAGCATGAGAGGGAGGAGGGTCAGAGGGAGAAGCAGACTCCCTGCCGAGCAGGGAGCCCGATG
>NW_027739866.1:0-4716 GCF_054177405.1 Leptonychotes weddellii | reverse complement strand
TTTTTTTTTTTTAAAGATTTTATTTATTTATTTGAGAGAGAGAGAATGAGAGAGAGCACATGAGAGGGGGGAGGGTCAGAGGGAGAAGCAGACTCCCTGCCGAGCAGGGAGCCCGATGCGGGACTCGATCCAGGGACTCCAGGATCATGACCTGAGCCGAAGGCAGTCGCTTAACCAACTGAGCCACCCAGGCGCCCTACAATTTGGGTTTTTTATGTGATAAAAATTAATTATAAAAATTATAATATTTATAAAAATTCATGATGAAAATGATAAATTACAATATTTTTTTCAGTTTAGGTAAATTTAGGTACACCTTGCATATTATGTCAACATTTTTATATGCTTCCATTCTGACATGTTGACCACTTAGGTAAGTACGATTATTATTCCCATTTTGCAGATAGGACACTGAGACTTAGTGGTGTCAAATAATCACTCACTGCACAGCTCATAAGAGTGGAACAAAATTACAGCCCAGGTCAAAGGAGCTCTTATTCACATGTGATATTGTCCTTCAGGTCATGCTCAGTCTGATTCTCCAGCGCTCAGATGAACGCTGCAAATTTAGCTGAGAGTAGGAAGAGTGCTAGCTATGGTGGAGGGGCAGGGGTTTCTTCATACATCTGAGAGTTATGTGTCTACAGGTTATACATCCCAGACTCAGAAGAAACAAACCTTGCTGACTATTTATGGAACTGTTTTAAAGAAGACATTATCTGTGATGAGAGAAGTTTCTAAAAAGAGTTCTCCATGTGGACTCACAGAATTTCTAGAAAAACGATTTATACAAATCCATTAATTTTGCTCTGAGGTAGTCTCCACCCCGGGTACTCCTTGCACAAGCCCCCACAGGCACCCACACTCAAATAGTATCATTAAAACCATCAGGTTTGGGGTCTTGAACTTTCTGTTTGTAACTATGTCAATATGGTTTCAGCACAGCTGTTTGCCCCAATCTTTCATTTTGTTTGAAGAAGCACACAATAGGGGCACCTGGGTGACTCAGGCAGTTAAGCGTCTGCCTTCGGCTCAGGTCACAACTCAGGGTCCTAGGATAGAGCCCGGTGTCGTCGGGCTCTCTGCTCAGCAGGGAGTCTGCTTTTCCCGCTCTCTCTGTGCTCTTGCCCTCTCTCAAATAAATAAATAAAATCTTAAAAAAAAAAAAAAAAGAAGCACACAATATATTGCCTATATAATTGTGAAAAGGTCTTTTTTTTTATTTTGCAAATTTTTTTAATGGATAGGGGAAAAAAAGCAAATCCTAACAAAACCACTGTTAAAAAGAAAAAGAGGTACCTCTTGTATTTTCAATTTTTCTACTATCATCCTGCTCTTGACAACTTCCTCCTCCGGTTTCAGCAGTTTATTTGATGCATCAAAGCATGATGCATATTTCTAAGGCATATCTTATTATCTCTGATTTAAATAACTTATTTTTCAAGCCATACTCAGGATCAAGTTTGTCCAGGTCCTAACTCCTGATGCTGACAGTGTAGTCCGTTCTTCAACCTGAATGAGCTGCGTTTGGAGTTCTGATGGTTTGAACTGTAAAAGACGCATACAAAACATTGTCTCCATTAGATACACAGGCAATCTGACAAATGCACCTGTTTTTATAATTTCACTGTGTCCTGGATCCTTCAGGATCTTACTCTTTTGGTTTTTCCCATTCTCTCCATCCTATTATCCACTAACTTCTTGAATGACTAGCCTTCAGTTCCTGTCTCTCCTATCTTTCTTTCCTACCCCTCAACTTCCTGGAATCCAACTTCTTGCCCCGCCACGACACATGTCCTGTTGTGCCAGTAGGATGCCCACTGGGTCATTCCCAGTCATGTACCAGAGCTTAAGATGACTCCTGTTCCATCATATGTCAGGAATTTTTAAAAATATGCTTTGTTGGGGGAAACTTACATAGGTCACACGTAATTAAGAGATTAGGCATGGAGCTCCTGATCCTTCCATTATCCTATAGACAGGTGCAGTGGAGTCTGCTTCCCAGGTAAGGGATTCTCCCTCCACTGGTCTTCCTTTTGAGGGCAAGCAAGAGAAAACTCTTGTTTGAAGGATTTGGGTACCTGCTGTTTAAGGACTTATCTGGCAACTCCAGATGTCTAGCCTGGGGAGACCTGATGGCTCATAAAATATTGCAATTCCCTATGCTAGGGGAAGGAATCTGCAAATCTCATGGGAAGCTGAGCAAGAGTGCAGGGATTCTAGGTCTCACACTGCTGGTGTGCCCACCCCCGCTCCCCATCCCAGCTGACTCATTGTCTAGACAACTCAGAATTAGTTCCCTTCCCCACTCGCAAACAGTTCTGTTCATTTCACAACAGACCCCTAACCTCCCTGAAGATGTTATAGCTGAAAGTAGAAGTCAACACTTAAGTAGCCAAATAGAGTGGAAGCTATACAGTCCTTACCTCCTTATCTCTTCAGACTACTTGACACCACTGCCTGCTTCCTTTTCTTGAAATGCAAACTTCTCTTGACTTTCTCAATATTACTCTTTCTTCATTCTTCTGTTGGTCTGACCTCCAACTCATTCACCAGCTCCTTTTATGCCATCTAAATGTGGGAGTTATAAAAAGTGAATGGATGATTTTTAAAAGGAAAAAAATCCTGGGGCGCCTGGGTGGCTCAGTCACTTGAGTGTCTGACTCTTGATTTTGGCTCAGGTCATGCTCTCAGGGTCGTGAGATCCAGCCCCGCCATGGGCTCCGTGCTCGGCTGGGAGTCTGCTTGAGATTCTCTCCCTCCCCCTCTGCCCCTTCCCCTCTGCCCCTCCTCCCACTCTCTCTCTGCACCCCTTCTCTAAAATAAATAAATAAAATCCTTTAAAAAAATTAAAAGGGAAAATCCAAGAATTTTAACATTTGTATAATATTTTAAAATATGATACATAGAAATATATGAAGAATCACTAAAAGAGTTGAACGTGGTTTCTTCTAGGAAAATTAGGAATTAGGGGCAAGGAGGGATATTGTCTTTTGTAATAATCTTTATGCTCTATTTGACTTTTTAAACTAAACATAACAAATTATTTGATTAAAAATAAAAATGTACTTTAAAAATCTCAATAGAAAGGCTGGAAGATAAATAAATCTCTGTATATATCGACATATGGAAATACCTCTAAGATTTGCTAAGAAGTAAAACTCACAAAGGAGACTGGTTAGTATGTGGCTATGTGTGTGCATATACATGCACATACAGCGCTCAGGTATGTATAGGATATCTCTGGGAACATGTGAGATAATTTCACAGGACAGTCTGACTCTGGACGGGAAACTGGATAGCCAGAGGACTGGGCTAGCCCTGAGATTTTCAAGGTATACCTACCCTTTTCAGCTTTTGGATTTTGTTTCTATGCATTTTTTTTTACTTATTCAAAACAGAATTCTCATCCAAATCTGGTTTAAAGTAAGTTTTAGCAAGTGGCTCTTGAATGCAGTCTCCCCGAAGGTTTTATTAAAAAGATAAAAGTTCATAACATTACCAAAAACTGAGACCAATGGCCAACAATAAATAAGATTCTGGGAGGATTGAAGCCATGTTGAAAACACATGCCCAGGGCGCCTGGGTGGCTCAGTTGGTTAAGCGACTGCCTTCAGCTCAGGTCATGATCCCAGGGTCCTGGGATCGAGTCCCGCATCGGGCTCCCTGCTCGGCAGGGAGCCTGCTTCTCCCTCTCCCACTCCCCCTGCTTGTGTTCCCTCTCTCGCTGTGTCTCTCTCTGTCAAATAAATAAATAAAAATCTTTAAAAAAAAGAAAACACATGCCCAACTTCCATCTCATGGCACGCCATCTTTATGTCACAAAACAGAGACTATCTTCACAATGGTGGAAAATACTTTGAAACCTATACCCCGTTCACAGCTCAGAAGTTTAGGGCTCCTTTATTCGTTCATTCTCGTAACTAAGTGCTTAAGTATCGTGTGAGACACTGTCGTGGTGCTGGGGCTAAACCCATGCGCCAGTCCGTCATCGGCATGATGCGATTATAACCTCACCAGAAACTGAGAAAGCAGTCTCCACCAAGCTGGGACTGGTTTTTTGTTTTTGTTTTTGTTTTTGAGAATGCCAGAGCACTGTTGCTACCACCACCCACCCCTCAGCCTACACACACCCTTTGTTGTCTGTCTACACATATTAAGAGACAGGAACTCCTAGATGACAACTGGAGGTGGTGCGGAATAGTCCTCACAAGAAAAGAATGGCTGGCAGGGGCAGGCAGGAAGAATCCTGGTAGTTCTGTGTGCCCACATTGTATTTTCTTTGTTTAGAATATTACAGAATTAGGCAGAGGGAACAGGATATTATGTCATTTCCTCAGAGCACAAATGCACTGGTGAGTACTGGCTAGAAACTCTAATGAGGACTGGGAGCTGGATTCACCCACCTCCTCTCCACTGGGAGAATCTGTGATGAGATTTTTTTTACCATCACTCAAATAGACCCAGAATGAGCCCCAAAGCAACCCATATATCACATATATAAAAAAAAGTTGTCTTTTTTTTTTTTTTAAAGATTTTATTTATTTATTTGAGAGAGAGAGAATGAGAGACAGAGAGCATGAAAGGGAGGAGAGTCAGAGGGAGAAGCAGACTCCCTGCCGAGCAGGGAGCCCGATGCGGGACTCGATCCTGGGACTCCAGGATCATGACCTGAGCCGAAGGCAGTCGCTTAACCAACTGAGCCACCCAGGCGCC
>NW_027739865.1:0-308 GCF_054177405.1 Leptonychotes weddellii | reverse complement strand
TTCCCTTCTTAATAAGGATTTGGTGCAAACTTTTCATAGGGTTGGGTTAGAGAGAATACCATAGTTTATCCTGGACAGGCATTTGCTTGCATTATCTCCTTGCCGCTTCGTGATGACAGGAGGGAAAGATGAGGCTCAAGAAGTGATTTTCCCAGGTCACTCAGCCATCGACAAGTGGGGCTGGGATCTGTCCCTATCATCCTGACCCCACAGCTGGCGATTTCACCTGCTGGTGTCACTGGTGGTTGGAACTGGTTTGGTCACTCGCATGTGTCGGGGCCAACACCTCTGCAGTCTCCTGAGCTTTC
>NW_027739864.1:0-308 GCF_054177405.1 Leptonychotes weddellii | reverse complement strand
CGATGTGGAATGATGTTGAACATTTATTCATGTGTCTGCTAGCCATTTGTAGGTCTTCTTTGAAGAAATATTCCTCTATGTGTTCTGCACATTTCTTGACTGGACTTTTTTGTTGTTGTTGAGGGGGTGTTGAGTTTGATAAGTTCCTTAAAGAATTTGGACACTACCCCTCTATCTGATATGTCATTTATGAATATCTTCTCCCATTCTGTAAGCTGCCTTTTAGTTTTGGTGATTGTTTCCGGGGCTGTGCAAAAGATTTTTTATCCAAATGAAATTGCAATGGTTCATTTTTGTTGTTGTTGTTG
>NW_027739863.1:0-308 GCF_054177405.1 Leptonychotes weddellii | reverse complement strand
GACCCCAGCCACTTAACATGCATGTGCTGGGCCGGCTCTGGGTGCTGGACCTGCGGCGGGAGCTGAAGCAGGGAAAGCCCGCCTGGGACTCTGCGGCGGCCGCCCAAGGGCCCACTCAGAGCAGGTGTGAGCGCTGTAGACGCAGGCCATGAGGGCAGGATAGGGTGGGCTTGAGTGCCGTGGACGTGGGCCTGCAGGGCATGAAGGTGGGTCTCAGTTTGGGATGGGCGGGTGAGGGGTGCCCCTCAGAGAGGGACACATTCGGGGGAGAGCTCAAAGTGGGTGATGGATCAGCTCTGTGGGTGTTC
>NW_027739862.1:0-308 GCF_054177405.1 Leptonychotes weddellii | reverse complement strand
TGGATCCTGATCTAGAAGAGTTTGTGTAGAGACATCACCTCAGTCCTGACGCAGGAGCAGAGAAGGGAACCATGGACAGACTCATTCTGAAGACTCTTAGCAGGGCATAGAGTGAGACTTGACTTAGGGGGAGGTGACATATAGGGACATCTGGTCAGGCCCAAATGCAGGGAACAGTGGTCAAAACAGTTTGGTAGGCAGTGGTGTGGACATGTGTCTGATGGACTCTGGCCAGCATGTCACACAATGATGTGTCTGGGTCTGGACACCAGGGGGCGCTCTGGTTCTTTTTCTGAGGAACCAGGGGT
>NW_027739861.1:0-308 GCF_054177405.1 Leptonychotes weddellii | reverse complement strand
TTCCTCATATCAGTGAGATCATATGATACTTGTCTTTCTCTGATTGACTTATTTCCCTTGGCATAATACCCTCTAGTTCCAACCACGTCATTGCAAATGGCAAGATTTCGTTTAATTTTGATGGCTGCATAATATTCCATTGTGTATATATACTGCATCTTCTTTATCCACTCATCTGTCAATGGACATCTTGGCTCTTTCCACAGTTTGGCCATTGTGGACATTGCTGCTATAAACATCGGGGTTCATGTACCCCTTTGGATCACTATATTTGTATCTTTGGGGTAAATACCCAGTAGTGCAATTGC
>NW_027739860.1:0-308 GCF_054177405.1 Leptonychotes weddellii | reverse complement strand
GTCCACAGTGGGGGCTGCGTCCACCTCCACGTTGAGGCGGTCTCCAATCTGGCAGCGCAGGGTGTTGACTTCCTGAGGGAGGAAGGGGGACGAATGAACCCACGGGGGAAAAAAATGTCTATAAATAAACTCTCTTTGAGTGAGTCCAATATGGTGGGGAGAAGATTGCAGTGGAATTAGAAAATATGAGTTGAAGCCCAGTTGATGTAGAACCCGGCTAAGTTGCCTCTGTGTGATTCAGGCCTCCTGTCTGAGTGTCTCCTCATCTGCATGATGAGGCTGCTTGAATAAGTGATTGCTAATGTTTC
>NW_027739859.1:0-308 GCF_054177405.1 Leptonychotes weddellii | reverse complement strand
TTAGAATGATTTAGCCCCTTGCTACTTAAAATGTGGTTTCTGACACAGGGGCGCAGGCCTCACCTGAGAGCTTAGGGGCGCAGGCCTCACCTGAGAGCTTAGGAGAAGTGCAGAGCCCTGGGTCCCACCTCAGACCTACTTTTATCAAGATCCCAGGTGATTCTCAGGCACATTAAAGCATGAGAACCGCTGATCCCAAGAACATCACATTTCTGATTCTCTCCGATGCTTGGTCAAATGTGCACCTGCATCCAGGTCAGAGAATCACAGAAGGTTAAATGGAGAATACCCACATTCCAAGGAGGAGA
>NW_027739858.1:0-308 GCF_054177405.1 Leptonychotes weddellii | reverse complement strand
CTCTTCATTGAAAACTCAGGCTTTCCCTTATACCTCAGTAAAGCTGGGCAATAAAGAAATCTTATCAAGATCTTTATCATTGCTATGGATTTCAAATAATCAATTGACTTCTTTTTCTAAGGCTAAATCTGTTCTTCCTCTTAAATAATGGATGTCACCGCCTGAAATGGTAAAGACCATGGAACATTGAAAAAAAAAAATGTGGGAAAAGAAAAACCTCAGTTTTTGTTTTATTTTGGGTTTTTTTTGTATTTTTTTTAATTCTTATATTAATCCCCATACATTACATCATTAGTTTTAGATGTAGT
>NW_027739857.1:0-308 GCF_054177405.1 Leptonychotes weddellii | reverse complement strand
GTTCAGCAACTTGCAGGGGCCTGGGTCACCAGATCGAAGTCCGGTTCTCACCAGAACTCATCAAAATCTCTTGAGACCTCGGGCCCAGTCATTGAGTCACAGGGCAAATCTCGCCTGATCTCAGTGCAAACCTCAGGGGAACACATCCAATGTTCCAGCACTGTTGGGCCTAGTCAGGGAGATTCAGGGTCAAATGTGGCATGTTCTCCATCCATGGCTCAGACGAACTCCCTCAAAACTCCCGGAATCGCAGGGAGCTCTGTGGGACAAAGAGCGTCTGACTTCATGGGCGCTGCATCCAAATCTCG
>NW_027739856.1:0-308 GCF_054177405.1 Leptonychotes weddellii | reverse complement strand
GCAGGTCTTAGTGCTTTTCCTGTGGAGCTCCCCGACCTTCCCATTCTCCATCAGTGCACATCACTGTTAGCCTCACCCCCCGGGCCTGCGTCATCTACGAACTCAAGTGACATATGTCTCCCTACAGCTTCCGAACCCTGAGTGCAGACCCCATATCATACTGGATGTAATCCTGGGTCCTAGGGAACCCAGCAGACAGCCCCCCAGCATACAACTGCACTTCCAGAAACAAAGACATCGAATTACATTAACTGTGGCCTACAATAGAAAATCAGTATCAAGAGTATCTGCTAGATGTTAATTTGAAT
>NW_027739855.1:0-4716 GCF_054177405.1 Leptonychotes weddellii | reverse complement strand
GTCCATAGTCTCTCATGGTTCATCTCCCCCTCCGATTTCCCCCCCTTCATTCTTCCCTTCCTGCTAGCTTCTTCTTTTTTTTTTTTTTTAAACATATAATGTATTATTTGTTTCAGAGGTACAGGTCTGTGATTCAACAGTCTTACTATTTGAAACTTGTTTTTTTTTTTTTGACAGTCCTGTTTCATTTTCCCTCACACTTTGAGAAAAGTGAATGTGTCATAATTTAGACAATTGAATAACACATTATGCTAAGAGGATTCTCCAGGTAACCTCCAAGACCTAAAGGTTTGAGGAATCATCAAGATATATAGACTAGCTTTGGATAGTCTGGTCTTACTGAAAATGTGACCTTTTCATTCAGATTTCTTGGTTTTCTTTTGGATCTTACACTGCTGTCTGCAAGTGTTCTTTTTCAAACAACCATCAGTAAATGTCTTTGTTATTGGTTAGATGTTAAATAGTATCTATTCACTCTAGTTAATTTATTAGATAAATTTCCATTAGGCAGCTAATAGGCATTTCAGCTTCTCTTTGGCATTCTTCTCTGTACCCAGTTAAGGGATGCCAGAGTACCGCTCGTAGATTGCAAAGTTTGGAGTATCTGTTTTCCCTAATATTTTTCCTCAACAATACCTATTTTGGGTTCTTAAGCTCCATTGGTTTATGACATGAAAATCTGAAAATGGAGTACACTTTTTAGAATGACCTGTATAGCATTTATGTATAGAAAATTCAATACGTATATATGTATGTATGTATTTATATAGTGTATTCTTGTGCTGAGTACATGACAAGGTTAAAAGTACTGGAGTCCATCAAATTCTGGCTCCACTATTTCCCAGCCATGAGACCTAGAGAATGCTGCTTAACTTCTCTGAACTTTAGTTTTCTCATCCTCAAAATGATTATAGTGAATGAACTTGCCTCTTAGAGTTTTCCTGAGCATGAAAACTGACAGGTGTTTTTCAGATTCTTAGCACAGAATCTGGAATATAATAAACCCTCAGCAAATAATAGTAACTACTTCTGGACATATATTTAAATATTTTAGAATTTGAAGGGAATTTCCAGAACTCCTATGAAGTACGTGGCATTAATTCTTTTTTCACTATAAGGAGAAATAGGCTCAGAAAGGTAATTTGTACATCACATAGCAGGTTAATCCAAAGATGAAACCAAAACCCATGTCATTTAGTAAAGAATCCATCCTTTGCAATTATGTAGTTGGGTACCTTTTGTATCCAACAGTATCTTTAGACCCGAATGTCACCTGTTCCTCCCATTCTCATTCTAGTCATAGGACTAATGTTTGTCAATATATCTGCACAGGAAACACTCCTGCCTTTCTCCTTTACTCTCACACTACTGCCAAACAACACCTCTGACACCACAAGTGTGGGTTTTCCACACATCAAGCAGTTCTCTGATACCAGCCAAGTGTTCCACAGTTCAATTCAGTTCTGACATCATCTGCCTGAAGTTAGCCTCAGAGCCCACAGGTTAAGGGCTCAGTCCCACGTGACAGCCCCCATTTCAGAAACCAATCACAAATCCCAGGCTGTCACCTGTACTTCTGATATATTTCCATGACTCCTTTCTTGGGTTTGGTAATTTGCTGAAATGGCTCTCGGGACTCAGGGAGACACTTATTTACACTCACCAGTTTTTTTATAAAGGTTAAAATATAATAATAAGATCCATAGTGTGGGGTCCAGAAAGTTCCTGAGCAAGAGGTGCTTCTGTCCCTGTAGAATTGGGGTGTGCCTTCCTCCTGGCATATAGATGTGTTCACCAACCCAGAAGCTTTCTTGGAGTAATGATGTCTAGAAATAAAGATCAAATAAGAGAACTTAAGGGGACCTGATAGTGAGAATCAACATTTTTTTCCAACAATTCACTATTAAGACTAGGTTGTTGGCACCAATTAGAAATAATTGACCATATCGTGGGTGAAAGGACAAACAGTGGCCTATGACAATATTGCCAAAGTTCAAATGTCAGCAGAAGCTTCATGATTGGAAATCAGGGATTGATACAGAGCTCAGAGGAGTTGTGATTTCCATTACTTAGAAATAAGCCCTTAATCTAAGTAGAAGGGCATTTGTTCAATCAGCACCAGAGTAAGGCAATCCAGATGGTTCAAGAACAAAACACTAGAAAACATAAAATGCCTACTGAACTTCCTTCTGGGGAGCATTCATTTGGCAATGGCTTGCCCTTTTATGATTCTTCTTGGGTTTGGACAGTGGTGGATTAACTCTTGAAAGTATAAGCAAGGCTATTTTGTTGCTGTCAATACAGACTAATATGAAGTTATATATATGGTAGCAATGGAAGAGGGGATCCATGCCTATATATTTAACAAATTGATAGATGCTGGGACTTAATAAATGCTCTCTCCATCTCAACTCCAATTCACCAAGGAGACCTGGATTGTTTTTATAAACTCAGAAATCCCTGTTGCCCTTCTCTATAGTGAATAGTATTTGACTTTCTCAATCCTCCCTGCATGATGCCAATTTTTTGTATCTACTGGAAGTCAACATTGTTCCAAGCAGTAATTCTTAGAGATTAAGTATATAGACTCTAGTCCATATTTCCTGAATTCAATCCTGCTAACTCTGGCCCTGCAAATTACTTAACTAAGTAATGTTAACCATTGTTTAACCCAGCTTATACATGTAAGCTGGTAATTGCAAGACTACCTGCTTCAGATGACTGTTGTAAGAGAATAAAATAAGATAAAACACATGAAGTGTTCAAAATGTTGATTGTAATCATTAATATTATGGGACAAAAACAAAGTATTTTAAATACTTCAGGGATTGGCAGAAAAGTCAGGAGCTAGTCTGAGGTGTTTGTCTTCTGGGAATTACCCATGAGAGTGAAACATTTTCTGATATAAGAGAACAAAGCAATCTCACATGAAATAGGTAAATGGTACAGTGGTTCCCACTCTAAAGTGAATGTATCCTGAGAAAGACACTAATTTATAAAAGAGCCAACAAAAGTAATCATTTTTTTTTGTCCAAAGTGAGAAATTGGCCAGATTCTGAAGCAGAGCATAAGAAGGAAGAAAGCTTATGGACCTTGACCAGCAAGAAGCAAAGAACAAGGTTAAAACTTTTGTTGCTAAAAATACTCTAATGAAACCATCCCAGTGTCTCTGGATAATCATTTTTTTGCACCAAACTTGGAAGTCAAATTCTTTGGAGTTTAAGAAATAACAGTGTTCTGTTGAGAGGGAATTTCATACCTTTAGTAAGACTGGGCATTCAATCTATAAATAGTAATTATGAAAAAATGTGCTGCTCATGCAATATTTCCAAAAACCTTCATTTGGGAAATTCAGTCTACAGAAATAAGAACACTGGTACATCAAGATTTATATATAAAGGAATTTATTTATTTCAGTATTGATATGGCAGAAAAATTGAGATTATGCAGAAATCGGGAAAATGTGATTTAATTATATATTAACATATAATAATATAAAATAATGTGCAACTATTAAACGCAATAAGTTAGATCAGTACACATCGATAAGGGAAGCAAGAAGAGCCTAAAGAAGGGAAAGAGAGAGAAGAAATCGATAGTCCTGAATTTCTAAATTTGACAAGTCAGCTCACTTCAACAAATTGCAGAGACCATCAAAGTTTTACCCAGAGTTTTTAAAAAATATCATGCGTTATTTGTCTCAGAACTCATAACATGGAGGCGCCTGGGTGGCTCAGTTGTTAAGCGTCTGCCTTCAGCTCAGGTCATGATCCCAGAGTCCTGGGATTGAACCCCGCATTGGGCTCCCTTCTCAGGGGAAGCCTGCTTCTCCCTCTCCCACTCCCCCTGCTTGTGTTCCCTTTCTCGCTATCTCTCTCTGTCAAATCTTTAAAAAAAAAAAGAACTGATAACATGATTTAACACTGAGCATATACTTGATTTCCTACCCACCAATACTGACTGGTAATTGAATGAGAAGCAGCATGTTTACCAGATAAATGTGGATTTTTATTTCTTTAATATCAGCACAATATCCCTCTCAAATCACACAGAGTCCCCATCTTTAGATCTGCAGTCCTTAGACTTTTGAAGAATGAAGGCCTCCTTTGAGAATATGACAAAACAAAGTACATAGCACATATGCACAAGTATAACACAGAGTGAAACTGAGGAATGAGCCCTGATAATATTGTTGGATAGGCTTGTGATGAATTTCAGTTTGGTCCTCAGATGTTCAGATAAATAAGCCAATGTATCTGCTTTGAACAAGATTGGGTTGGTATCAGATAGATACCTTCTGTATCTAATGGGAGATAAAGAAGAAAAGATAGGTGAAGAGATGGTTAGATATAGACTAGGTGGCAGAAAGTTGAAATAGTACCAGTCTGGTGACATCAATGTTCTCTATTAAGTTATTTCCAAAAGAAGAAGGATGGAATTAGGAGTATCAGACTTGTGTAGCTTTGAAAGGGGTGGGAGAATGAATTGAACTGTATACAGAAACACAATGTAATGTCCTGGTTCAATTAATTTCTCAAATTCTGATATCAAAAAGTACAGTTTTAAAATTTCATTCGGTGGGAGGGAGAGGGTGGCTGGGTGATAGACATTGGGGACAGTATGTGCTATGGTGAGCGCTGTGAATTGTGTAAGACTGATGAATCACGACCTGTACCTCTGAAACAAATAATGCAATATATGTTAAAAAAAAAAAAA
>NW_027739854.1:0-308 GCF_054177405.1 Leptonychotes weddellii | reverse complement strand
AGAGAGAGCACAAGCAGGGAGAGCAGGAGAGGGAGAAGCAGGCTCCCACTGAGCAGGGAGCCTGAGAGCATAGGTTTTAATTTTAAATAGTTTAATGAATGTAGGACTATTGAGGCAGTGAATTTAAGGATGTGTGTAATTTAGCCATAAGGACATCTAGAACAATGACACTTTTTCTGATGTGTATTCCTAAGTATTTTGGTTTTGCTTTTAATACAGAGCATAGTTTTAAATATATATTCTTAAATTTTTATTACATATTTTAATACAATTGATTTTTATATATTGACCTTGTATTCAATGTACTT
>NW_027739853.1:0-308 GCF_054177405.1 Leptonychotes weddellii | reverse complement strand
CAGGGTCCTGGGATCGAGTCCCGCATCGGGCTTCCTGCTCCTTGGGAGCCTGCTTCTCCCTCTGCCTCTCTCTCCCTCTGTCTCTCATGAATAAATAAATAAAATCTTTAAAAAAAAAAAAAGAAAAAGAAAAATCCTAGCTAATAGGATCCAACAATACATTAAAAGGATCATCCACCACGAGCACGTCGGATTTATCTGCGGGATGCAAGGGTGGTTCAACATTCACAAATCAGTGTGATAAAACACATTAATAAGAGGAGAGAGAAGAACCATAGGGTCCTCTCAACTGATGCAGAAAAAACATT
>NW_027739852.1:0-308 GCF_054177405.1 Leptonychotes weddellii | reverse complement strand
GAGGAGGGGCAGAGGGAGAAGCAGACTCCCTGCCGAGCAGGGAGCCCGATGCAGGGCTCAATCCCAGGACCCTGGGATCATGACCTGAGCCAAAGGCAGACGCTTCACCGACTGAGCCACCCAGGCGCCCCCAGACAATCTATTAAAACCTTCTCCAGTAACCGGACATATTTTAAAATTTTACTACTGTTATTTTTTTAATAATGCTGTCACTTAGACTAACTTCGTGGAGTCACATGCCAATAGTTTCACACATAAAAGTGATTCACCAATTTCCCAGAGCACCTCCAGGTAATTATTGGAACAGT
>NW_027739851.1:0-308 GCF_054177405.1 Leptonychotes weddellii | reverse complement strand
GTGTAGAAAGTGATTCCTACCAGAATGTGGACAGTGAAAAATAGGATGTCTGCATAATGTCCTCTCCGATATAATTTCCGCCTCTCCACCTCTCCTGTGCAGCTGTTAGACACCGTGCTCACCCACACCGCTGAGTCTGGCCAGGCCACATGTTGCTGGTCACAGTCAATATTGTCCTCTCCCTTTCCTTCTAATTTTGTTCCTCATTGTTTCCTCTCTTCTTCTCTTCATTCTTGTTCCCTCCACTCTCAGCAGAGATGTAAGAAAAGGTAGGATATCTGGGGTATTGAAATAGATTCAGGGCCAGT
>NW_027739850.1:0-308 GCF_054177405.1 Leptonychotes weddellii | reverse complement strand
TCCCACTCCCCCTGCTTGTGTTCCCTCTCCCTCTGTGTCTCTCTCTGTCAAATAAATAAATAAAATCTTAAAAAAAAAACTTCTTCAGACAGACTTGCCCAGGAGGTGCCCATTATTGGTCATTTCAAAGAAGTATTTTTTTTCCCCTTTAAATCAAGTATACTGATTTTCTGTAATGTATCTAATTTGTACCTTTATATATATATATCAGTTTATTCTCTTTATTATATTAGCAGTAGTATTTTTCTAGCGCTTTGAGTATATGTTTCATTTTATAAGTCATTCTCATTTTTAAATAGTGTTAAGGC
>NW_027739849.1:0-308 GCF_054177405.1 Leptonychotes weddellii | reverse complement strand
TTCCCCCTGAGAAATAAATGTATTTACATTTTAAAGGGTTTACAGTAAGAACTCAGAATACTCAGGAAGGAGCAGAGTTTTTTTCCCTTCTTTCAGGAGGAAAGTTGGGTATGTATATTAGCACATAGAGTTGTATATAAGCACCTCATTTTTGCAGGATTTCTCACTCACACCACTATTATGGACTGAATGTTTGTGTCCCCCTGTAAATTCATATGCTCAAGTCCTTACCTCCAATGTGATGGTATTAGGAGGTGGACATTTGGGAGGTGATTAAATCAGGATGATTAGATCAGCCCTCATGGATG
>NW_027739848.1:0-308 GCF_054177405.1 Leptonychotes weddellii | reverse complement strand
GTTTCTCATGCGTGAGGCCATTCTAACTCATTCAACAAGCGTGCACTGTGTAGTACCCAAAATGGCCATCACCATCTCTCGCATCTTTCCAATACATACATCATCCCAGTAAATCCCCATTACAATAGCAACTGAGGGATAAATTTCTGCAACCATTAATTCCTTTGAGTCTTACAGGAAGGCGGTGATGTAGGCATTTGCCAACTAGTTCCACTTTAGGGAGAAGCAAAGGACATTCAGACCTTGCTATATGGTGAGTCCTGGCAGGGTCAACATTTGAACTCATGCCTGACTCCAAATCCGGTGCT
>NW_027739847.1:0-308 GCF_054177405.1 Leptonychotes weddellii | reverse complement strand
TTTTTGATGTAGTGTTCCATGATTCATTGTTTGCGTATAACACCCAGTGCCCCATTCAATACGTGCCCTCTTTAATATCCATCACCAGGCTAACCCATCCCCCCACCCCCCTCTCCTCTAGAACCCTCAGTTTGTTTCTCAGAGTCCATCATCTCTCATGGTTCATCTCCCCCTCCGATTTCCCCCTCTTCATTTTTCCCTTACTATCTTCTTTTTTTTTTTTTAAACATATAATGTATTATTTGTTTCAGAGGTTCAGGTCTGTGATTTATCAGTCTTACACAATTCACAGTGCTCACCATAGCACA
>NW_027739846.1:0-308 GCF_054177405.1 Leptonychotes weddellii | reverse complement strand
TTTTTAATGTTTTGAGTAAACTTCATACTGTTTTCCACAGTGGCTGTACCAATTTGTATTCTCATCAACAGTGCACAAGGGTTCCTTTTGCTCCACATCCTTGCTAACGCTTGTTTTTGTCTTCTTGATTTTAGCCATTCTAACAGGTGTGAGTTGATAGCTCATTGTGGTTTTTTTAATTTGCATTTTCATAATGATCAGTGATGTTGAGCATCTTTTCATGTGTCTCTTGGCCATCTGTATGTCTTCTTTGGGAAAATGTCTATTCAGAGCCTTTGATCTGAATATTTTTTAAACAGATTTTTAAA
>NW_027739845.1:0-308 GCF_054177405.1 Leptonychotes weddellii | reverse complement strand
TCCTCAACCTTCTACGCTCTCCTCCACCTCCTCACCTCAACTTCCTCACACCTCCTCATTCTTCACACCTCCTCATACCCTCCTCACACCCCCACACCCTCCTCTACCTCCTCACATCTTCAATCTCCTCACACCCCCTCACACCCTCCTCACACCTCACATCCTCCTCAACCTCCTCACACCTCTTCATATACTCCTCACACCCCCCTCATGCCCTCCTCACACCTCCTCACCTCCTCAACTTCCTCACACCTCCTCATATACTCTTCACACCTCCTCATACCCTCCTCACACCCCCACACCCTCCT
>NW_027739844.1:0-4717 GCF_054177405.1 Leptonychotes weddellii | reverse complement strand
GATAGATAGAGCATGAGAGGGGGAGGGTCAGAGGGAGAAGCAGGCTCCCCGCCGAGCAGGGAGCCCGATGCGGGACTCGATCCTGGGACTCCAGGATGATGACCTGAGCCGAAGGCAGTCGCTTAACCAACTGAGCCACCCAGGCGCCCCTTAAAAAAGATTTTATTTGAGAGAGAACACGTGATCAGGGGAGGGGCAGAGGGAGAAGCAGACTCCCTGCTGAGCAGGGAATCCGATGTGGGGCTCAATCCCAGGACCCTGGGATCATGACCTGAGCTGAAGGCAGACGATTAACCTACTGAGCCACCCAGGCATCCCAATTTTTCTGTTTTACAAAATATTCAGTGTATTCAGCATTTCTATTTTTTTTTTTAAAGATCTTATTTATTTGACAGAGAGAGGCACAGAGAGAGGGGGAACACAAGCAGGGGGAGTGGGAGAAGGAGAAGGGGGCTCCCCACTGAGCAGGGAGCCCGATGGGGGAATTGATCCCAGGATCCTGGGATCATGATCCGAGCTGAAGGCAGACGCCTAACCGACTGAGCCACCCACGCGTCCCTGTAGGTAGATTTTTAAAAAACAAACTTTTTAGGATAGCTTTAGGTTTCAAGAGGAGTTGCAAATATAGTACAAAGTCTCTGCATACTTGCATTCCAATTTCTCCTAATGTTAATATCCTACATTATTATGGCACATTTGTGACAATTAAGGAACCAGTGTTGGTACATAATTTTAACCAAAGTCCCCATTTTATTTGGACTTTACTAGTTTTCCCCGAATATCCTTGTGCTGTTCCAGAACCTCATCCAGGACACCATATCATGTCACATTTAGCCATCATTTTTCCTGGGCTGTAACAGTTTCTTAGACTTCCCTTGTTTTTGATGGACTGAGCCACCCAGGTGCTCCAGTAACATAATATTTTTAATGATTAGTAACCTTTAGGTATAATTTAATATATAAAACAAATATCCAGGGGTGCCTGGGTGGCTCAGTCAGTTAAGTGTCTGCCTTCGGCTCAGGTCATGATCCCAGGTCCTGGGATGGAGTCCTGCATTGGGCTGTCTGTTCAGCAGGGAGTCTGCTTTTCCCTCTGCCTCTCTCCCCCACTGGTGCTCGCTCGCTCGCTCTCTCAAATAAATAAAATCTTTAAAAAAAAAATCCCAAATCTCTACAGTCCATTGTTGACAAATGAGTAAATAAATGAGGGACGAGGCAGAGAAAAGACACTGTCCCATCCGTAAGAACTCCAGACACCTTACCTTCCCTCTTCAGTAGATCAGCTCTCCTGGCTCTCCGAGTGTGGGCTGCACCTTGTGACTTGCTTCCTAAAGACTGGAGTATGGGAAGGAGTGGATGTGTGTAGTGGGGGGAAGCCTGCACAAACTGCCTCAGCTAGGTGGTCAGGACTGGCTTCATTAGTTGTGAAGTCAGGGGAGCGCATGTGCTCTTGCTATGATGTGATGAGAATGGTACACATACAGTTTCCAGAAATAGTTTTGTAAGTGTGGGGTTTTGCCACTCCCTTGCTCCCCCTTTCCCTCTCCCTAGAAGTAACTGTTTTTACTTCTAGTAAAGTACAAAAATTATACTTTTTCCATAATTACCACTGTTTCTATTGTTTCTAAATAAAGGCTTATTATATTACCTGGTTATTATTTTTTTTAAGATTTTTTATTTTTATTTTTTTAAACATACATATATATTTTTAAAGATTTTATTTATTTATTCATGAGAGAGAGAGAGAGGCAGAGGGAGAAGCAGGCTCCCAAGGAGCAGGGAGCCCGATGCGGGACTTGATCCCAGGACGCTGGGATCATGACCTGAGCCGAAGGCAGACGCTTAACCATCTGAGCCACCCAGGCGCCCAAGATTTTATTTTTTTAATTAGTCCCTACACCCAGCGAGGGGCTCAGACTTACTGCCCTGAGATCGAGTTGCATGTTCCACTGACTGAACCAGCCGGGCCCCCCTGATGCTTTTTCACTGTTTGACTTCCCATTCTAGGTACTTAAGACTTACGTCTTTCTTTGCTTCTCTTCACTGCACAGATGCACCCTTTGCATCTCCATAACCTCGCAATAAAATTTAATTTTGTTTAGATCAGTCTTTACCATTTATATCTTTAGACTGTATAAATGCCAGAGCTATATAATAAACTATGATTACTTTTCCTATTTGACCTTTTGTTTCCTTAGGAGCTAATTACCTTGTTTCATTTCCTTTTTAAGTTGGTGCTAATCCAGTCCATCTGCGCTTTCAGCACTTGTCCCCAGGTTGGTGCAGAGCTGTCTTCCCCACGTGAACCCTGTGCTCCATAGTCCATGTTTTCTTCTTGTTATTTTTTTTCATGTTTTTTTTGATTTACCATTTTGGTTGAGCGCATCTTCCTGTACCTCAGAAAGGGTGCATGAGAGGTAGAAGTTTTTGAGACCTTGTATGTCTGAAAATGTTATTCTCCTATTCCCACAGTTGATTGAGAGTTTGGCTGGCTATGGAATTCTAAATTGGGAATAATTTTCCTTCAGAATTTTGGAGGCATTTAATTGCCTTTTGATTCCAGTATTGCTCTTGAGAAGTCTGATGCCATTCTGATTGTTTTAATTCTGTCTATGTGACCCCGACCCCCTGGGAGCATGTAAGGATATTCTTTTGTCACCACAATATTTTCATTTTCTTTAAAAGGTATTTTTTTGGTAAAGTCCACCACCTGTGCCTTGAATAGTGTCTGACATAGAGTTGGTGCCTAATAAATATTTAACTGAGTGAGTGGCTGTTTCTATCTCTGAGCTGGTTGCATGTCTCACCTCCCCCTTTGGAGGTGAAGGCCTGGCTGTTGGTGTTCTACAGGACGGGTTGTGGTTGAGGGTTGGGTCCTCCAAGCTTCTATCTCGTGTTGCCCACGAGAGTTCTTAGAGTTCCCCTGCCATGTCTCAGTGGACATGGCAGTCCTACTTCTCAGAATCGTCCATTTTAAATTTGTCAGTGTCCATTATTCCTAGCAGGAGTTGACTGTAACACTGAAGGTTTCTCTGTTTGTTTATTTAAGCAATCTCTACACCCAACGTGGGGCTCAAACTCACGACCCCCAGATCAAGAGTTGCATGCTTGGGCTCCTGGGTGGCTCAGTTGGTTGAGCGACTGCCTTCGGCTCAGGTCATGATCCTGGAGTCCCTGGATCGAGTCCCGCATTGGGCTCCCTGCTCGGCGGGGAGTCTCCTCTGACCCTCCCCCCTCTCATGTGCTCTCTCTCATTCTCTCTCAAATAAATAAATAAAATCTTTAAAAAAAAAAAAAAAAAGAGTTGCATGCTCTTTCAACTGAGCCAGCCAGGAGCCCCCAGGACTGAGTTTTTTAATTGCTGTAACATACCAGTGATTAAGAGAAATTTTGGGGGCACCATGTTGGGTGTAGAGATTACTTAAATAAAATTTTTAAAAACCTCAGTCTTGATGTAAAGGACAGGTTATATTGTTTCGTCTTTTTTTTTTCTTTTTATAAAGGACAGGTTATATTAAAGGGGATTTGAGTCTGAGACATGCAGTGTAGTAATTAGGCCATAATGGCTTTGTCTGTTGAAAAGTGGATTAGAGAGTCCTCATGACAGGCGAGGGAATAAAACGGTATTGGATTCAGGCGCTGGCTCCAACGCTGGTTCATTCATTTATTTTTTTTATTTTTTTTTTTTTTTAAAGATTTTATTTATTTATTTGACACAGAGAGAGAGACAGAGAGAGAGCACAAGTAGGCAGAATGACAGGCAGATGGAGAGGGAGAAACAGGCTCTCCGCCGAGCAGGGAGCCCGATGCGGGACTCGATCCCGGGACTCCAGGATCATGACCTGAGCCGAAAGCAGCCGCTCAACAGACCGAGCCACCCAGGCGCCCCCTCATTCATTTATTGAGCACATACTTAGGACGTGCCTGTGGAGTGCCAGGCATTGTTCTGGCTGATTCATGATTCTAGGTTACTGGGAGGCATACACAGCCCAAGAGTTGGAAGAAAGTCTTAGGGACGGTGTGAGTGCTAGGCTGACAAAGTGTGATGTTTGGGCGGATCTAGATTCCCAGTATTTTTACCCTTTAGAAATCGGTGTAACCACTATCATAACCCTTTCAGCTGGGAGTTTAAATAGGAAGCTTGAGAAGTTTCATATTTTAAGTGAACTCTTATCCATGTTTTCTTTCAGTTTTTGCCATTTTATTTGAATTTTTTAAAATTAAAAAAATATTTTGAGAGAGATAGCAAATGGGCGCAAGCATGAGCAGGGTGGGGGCGGTGGGGGGCAGGGCCAGAGGGAGAAGCAGACACCCCACCGAGTGGGGAGCCTGATGCGGGACTCGATCCTAGGACCCTGGGATCACCACCTGACATGAAGGCAGACGCTTTATCGACAGCCATCCACACGCCCCTAGTTTTTTGCCATTTTATTCAGAGAGCTCTCTTTACCTTCACCTGTATGCATATAGACCTTTGCCTGAGTTTTCTTCTAGTTTCTCATTTTTTTTCAACATTTAATTTTTTTTTTTTTTAAAGATTTTATTTATTTATTTGAGACAGAGAGAATGAGAGAGACAGAGAGCACATGAGAGGGGGAGGGTCAGAGGGAGAAGCAGGCTCCCCGCCGAGCAGGGAGCCCGATGCGGGACTCGATCCCGGGACTCCAGGATCATGACCTGAGCCGAAGGCAGTCGCTTAACCAACTGAGCCACCCAG
>NW_027739843.1:0-308 GCF_054177405.1 Leptonychotes weddellii | reverse complement strand
TGGGATGCAAACTTCCAGTCCATAACACATACTATTACAATCGTGAATTTGAATTCTGAAGGTTTAGATCACTGAAGACTTTGCAGAGCTCCTTAAATCAGTATCAAAGTTAGTGGGAACAGCATGTGCAAATGTTCAGAACATTAAGATCACAACATCTATAGGGAACTATATGCCATATCATTTATATATATATATAATATCACATCTGTAAGGAACTATATACCATACATACCACATTGTATATGGTATATATAATATACTATTGAGAGTCCCTGGAAATAAGGCAGGAAAGTCTGGGTGATTGG
>NW_027739842.1:0-308 GCF_054177405.1 Leptonychotes weddellii | reverse complement strand
TTGATTATCCCCCATGTACCAGGATTTTTTAAAAAGATATGTTTAAGGCATTAATTTTAATCTTATTTCTATAGGATTTTGCTGCACAGATTTCCTCGGATTCCATTTTGGGTAATTTTGAAACAGGAAGCTTTTTTTTTTTTTCCACTTTATTTATTTATTTATTTATTTATTTATTTATTTATTTATTTATTTATTTTTTATTCTTATGTTAATCCCCATACATTACATCATTAGTTCTAGATGAAATGTTCCACGATTCATTGTTTGTGCATAACACCCAGTGCTCCATGCAGAACGTGCCCTCC
>NW_027739841.1:0-308 GCF_054177405.1 Leptonychotes weddellii | reverse complement strand
TTTTTTTTTTTTAAGATTTTATTTATTTATTTGACAGAGAGAGAATGAGAGAGAGAGCACATGAGAGTGGGGAGGGTCAGAGGGAGAAGCAGGCTCCCTGCCGAGCAGGGAGCCCGATGCGGGACTCGATCCAGGGACTCCAGGATCATGACCTGAGCCGAAGGCAGTCGCTTAACCAACTGAGCCACCCAGGCGCCCCTAACATCATTTTTTAACCACATGTTGATTCTTAAATGCTAGAGGGGAGGCAGAGTTTCCTTCAAGACACAAGCTCCATGTTATTTATATAATTTTAAGCAACACACAAA
>NW_027739840.1:0-308 GCF_054177405.1 Leptonychotes weddellii | reverse complement strand
TAACCTTTACTCTAAGAAGGGTTTTAGTTGTCTTACAAGTTTTCAAATACATAGTTTTCATACTTCTAAATCTTTTTCCAGGTTTCGTTATGATTTCTTATTTGATCCATGACTTATTTATAAGCGTAGTTTTGAATTTCCACATGGCAGAAGTTTCTTTATGTGTGTTTTTTTTTTTTTTGCTGTGGATATCATTGTATGTTCTAATATTTCATCAATTCTTGTATTTTGGATCATCCATTTGGCTTCCCTCCACCCTTGTGTTTGAACAACATCTTTTCTGATTTCTTTTAGTGAGGTTTGATGGT
>NW_027739839.1:0-308 GCF_054177405.1 Leptonychotes weddellii | reverse complement strand
GCGCCTGGGTGGCTCAGTTGGTTAAGCGGCTGCCTTCGGCTCAGGTCATGATCCTGGAGTCCCTGGATCGAGTCCTGCATCCGGCTCCCTGCTCGGCAGGGTGCCTGCTTCTCCCTCTGACCCTCCCCCCTCTCATGTGCTCTCTCTCTCTCATTCTCTCTGTCTCAAATAAATAAATAAAATCTTTAAAAAAAAAAAAATCTTTTTTAAGATTTATTTCATTTAGGGCGCCTGGGTGGCTCAGTTGGTTGAGCAACTGCCTTCGGCCCAGGTCATGATCCTGGAGTCCCGGGATCGAGTCCCGCATC
>NW_027739838.1:0-308 GCF_054177405.1 Leptonychotes weddellii | reverse complement strand
TTTCATCAGAGTGAAAGCCCTTTCTCACTCAGGGTTTGAAATTGCCATCATTTCAAATTTCCTATAAGCACTTCTTGCATGGGAATGTTTACTGTATGCAGTAACTGTTTTCTAAATTTAAATAGCTTTAACAAATTCAATTTTCCAAATTGAAAAAGAAATAATTGATGTTGATTTCATTTCCTATTCCACAAAGAGAATGGAGGTAGGCAGAAACCGTGTCCTCCAGCATTTATTTTTATTTTTTAATTTGTTTTAAGATTTATTTATTTATTTGAGAGAGAGAAAGAGAGAGAGTGCATGCATGC
>NW_027739837.1:0-308 GCF_054177405.1 Leptonychotes weddellii | reverse complement strand
TTATTTATTTAAATTAAAAACATTGGGGCGCCTGGGTGGCTCAGTTGGTTAAGCGACTGCCTTCGGCTCAGGTCATGATCCTGGAGTCCCGGGATGGAGTCCCGCATCCGGCTCCCTGCTCGGCAGGGAGTCTGCTTCTCCCTCTGACCCTCCTCCCTCTCATGCTCTCTGTCTCTCATTCTCTCTCTCGCAAATAAATAAAATCTTTAAAAAAAAAAAAATTTAAATTAAAAACATTTACAGTTTATTCATCCTCTTGTGAAACATCTGCACAATCAGTGTAGTCACTGCAGAATCTTTGCTCCTTC
>NW_027739836.1:0-308 GCF_054177405.1 Leptonychotes weddellii | reverse complement strand
GATTTTATTTACTTATTCATGAGACACAGAGAGAGAGAGAGAGACAGAGGCAGAGGGAGAAGCTGGCTCCCCGCGGAGCAGGGAGCCCGATGCGGGACTCGATCCCAGGACCCTGGGATCACGACCTGAGCCGAAGGCAGACGCTTAACCGACTGAGCCACCCAGGCGTCCCGTATTTTGTTATTATTAAAATTTTTTTAATAAAAATTTTATTTACTTATTCATGAGACACACACAGAGAGAGAGAGACAGAGGCAGAGGGAGAAGCTGGCTCCCCGTGGAGCAGGGAGACCGATGCGGGACTCGAT
>NW_027739835.1:0-308 GCF_054177405.1 Leptonychotes weddellii | reverse complement strand
GTCCTAAACAGCTCAAAGAGTTTAACTAATTCACAGAGTGAACTTTTTTGTAAAGCTCCATATTCTCCAACTCCCAGTTACCATGTGATCCTGAATAAAACAAATAGCCATATACATATAGATGGTCACATTAGGATAAAATGAGTTCAGTGTCTCACCATTCCCTTCTCGTTTTCCCTTACTGAAGCCCCATTTCACACGGTCTGGGGAAGCAACATTCATTCCAGCAAATCACAGTAAAGGCATAGTCTTTCATGCTGGCCCTGGGGGAGTCCTTCACGAGCCCTTTCCACAAGCATCCTCCCCAG
>NW_027739834.1:0-308 GCF_054177405.1 Leptonychotes weddellii | reverse complement strand
GGTCAAGATGCCAGAATGCTTTTATTCTCCTACCTGTGTGATACAGAGGTTGTAAAACACAGATTTGAGTATACATTTAATCATGGGGATATCGTAAATGTCAGCACCGTTCTAAAAACCCTTAGTTTCAAGTGTAATAGATCAGTTTGAAGTGCCATTTTTAATGGTTGAGTTTTAAACATTTGCTTTAAGAAAATAGGCTTGAATTTCACATGCTGCTATTTTTATGATATTTTGCCATCTTACTGTACTGTTTTGTTTTGAGTTCATATGTGTCACTGTTTCTCCTTTGCGTTTTCTAAGATGAT
>NW_027739833.1:0-4717 GCF_054177405.1 Leptonychotes weddellii | reverse complement strand
CCCCCCCCCCCAACAACACTGAGAGCAGAAAATGATCACATGGTGGATTCTGAGACCCAGGTACCCCGGGAATCCCAGGAAACTGGCAGGAAACTGGAAGGTGCATCTCTGTGGAACCTGACTCACCTGAAAGGAAGAAAAGACCCAAGATACTAACATCAGAAGCTTTAAAATGAATATCCGAGTGTGAGGCTCACAGATGATAAACTAAACACACACACACACACACACACACACACACACTTAGAGCTCCCAAACAGCTTTTCAGATCTTCACACTTAAAAACAACCAAACAACCAAGGATTATGAGACATCTGAGAAAAGCTTTTAACACAAAAGACAGACCAAAACAAAATAAAACAAAAAGTGATTTGGAGGAAGTTGAGACTATGTAGCAGGAAGAAACTTAAAAAATAACAACGCATTATCATTATGAGAATAAGGGAAAATATGGCAAAAATGAAACAAAAGCAGCATAGATTTTTCTAAAAGAAAACAAGCGTGAAGTCTTGAAAAATCAAACATTTGATAGCAGAAATAAAAAATTCAGTAGAAGTTTGGAAGAGAGGGACTGGGTGGCTCAGGGACTGGAGGGACTCCAGAGGAGTCCCTGGGTGGCTCAATTAGTTAAGCGTCTGCCTTCGGCTCAGATCATGATCCCAGGGTCCTGGGACTGAGTCTAGCATTGGGCTCCCTACTTAGCGGAGAGCCTGCTTCTCCCTCTGCTTGTGCTCTCTCTCTCTCTGACAAATAAATAAATAAAATCCTAAAAAAAAAATAAGAAGTTTGGAAGAGAAAGCTGAGGAAATATCCATTAAATAGAAGGACAATAACAAAAGGGTGTATAAATATGAATGAATATACAATAAAATTAGAGAACCAGTTCAGGCAATAATATCCAAGTAACAGGAAAATATCCAAATAGTAGAAGAATCAGAAAAACTAAGGGAAAGAAATCATTAATGACATAATCTAAGAAAATTTCCCAGAACTGAAGAACCGGGAGCCCAGGGCAATGAATAATCACTTTTAAAAGTATTATTTTTAAATTTCAGTTTCCAGTTGTTCAGTACTAATATATACAAATACAATTGATTTTTGTATATCTATCTTGTATCTTGCAAACTTACTAAATCCGTTTATTAGTTCTAGTAGCTTCTTTGTATATTCCACCAGATTTTCTACACAGATGGTCATGTCATCAGCAAATAATGACAATTTTACTTCTTCCTTTCCTATATGAATGCCCCATATTTCGTTTTCTTGCCTTACTGCACTGGTTAGAGTTTCTGGTACAATGTTGAAAAGACACAGTAAGAATAAGCATCCTTATCTTATCCCTGATCTTAGAGGGGAAACATTCTTATCTTTCACCAGCATCAGTTTTCTTTTCTAGAGGTTCATTATCAGGTTGTGGAAGATCCTTTCTATTCCTGACTTGCTGAAATTCTTTTATGAGGAATGGATATTGAGTTTTGTCAAATGCTTTTTCTACATCTACTAAGATGATCATTTTTTTTCTTTCTAAATATGATGAATTACATGCTTGATTTTTTTAATGGTGCCAACCTTGCATTCTTAGGATAAATCCCACTTAGTCGCGGTGTATTATCATGGAGGGAGGGAAAGAGTGAGATTCAATTTACAAATATTTTGTTGAGAATTTTTGTATCAACGCTTATGGGAGTTTTTGTTGTTGTTTTGTTTTGTTTTGTTTTGTTTTGTTTTGTTTTGTTTTGTTAAGTAGGCTCCACGCCCAATGTGGGCTTGAACTCATGACCCTGAGATCAGGAGTTGCATGCTCTACCAACGAGCCAGCCAGCACCCCTCGTGAGAGATATTAATCTATGGTTTTCTTTTCTTGTAATATCTTTCTCTAATTTGGGTATCAGAGTAATGTTGGCCTCATAGGATGAATTGGGAAGTATTCCCTTCTCTATAATTTTCTAGAAAAGTTTGTGTAGAATTGGTATTATTTCTTCCTTAAATGTTTGGCAATGCTCATCAGTTAAGCCATCTGGGCCTGGAGTTTTCTTTGTGGGAAAACTTTAACTGCAAATCCAGTTTTAAAAATACATATAGGTCTATTCCAGTTATCTATTTCTTCTTGAGTAAACTTCTGTAGTTTGTGTCTTTTAAGGGATTTGTTTATTTTATCTAAGTTATGGAAATTACTGGAGTAAAACTGTTCATAGCATTCTCTTATAATCTTTTCAGTATCTGTATAATCTATAGTGAAGACACCATTTTCATTCTTGATATTGGTAATCTGTGTGTTTTCTTTTTTTTCTGATCAATCTAGCTAGAAGTTTATCAATTTATTGATCTTCTTGGAAAAAAAACAGCTTTTAGTTTCACTGATTAATGTTTTTCTGCTCTCTGCTTCATTAATTTTCTTTATCTTTCTTCTGCTTACTTTGTGCTTAATTTGCTCTAGCTAAAGATTTTCAAATGTATTAAAAGTTTTAAACTGTGAACCAAAAATAATACAGGAACAATTTTTCATCTATTTTGTGCTCTGGAAGAGCTTTTCCATTTAAAAGATCTCAATAGGTATAAAAACACATCCAATTAGTCATTCATCAAATATTTATTGAGCACCTACTATGTGTTGGGCACTGTTCTAGGCACTGGGTATAGAAGAGTGATTAAAACAAAGTTAATGCCCTCACTGAGGTTACTTCTAATGAGAGGACACAGGCAATAAATAAGTATATACCTATATAATACATCAGGTGGTAATAAATGCTATGCAGGAAAATAAAACAAGGTGAAGAAATAGAGACTGAGATGGGGTCAGCAAAAGGCTCTCTGTACAGAACCCAAAGGAAATAAGGGAGAAGGCCATGGAAATGTCTGAGTAAGAGCACTCTAGACTGAGTGAACAATAAGTGCAAAAGTCCCTGTCGTTAGAACATGCTTGCCTTTTAAGGGAAAGTAAGAATGTCTAAATGGCAGAGGAGAGAGGTAGCCAGGGGTCAGAACCTAGTCTTATAGGGCTGCTGTAGAAGCTTCCTTTTTAAGTCTGAGTGTGCTAGGCAGAATTCTAAGATGGTCTCCCCACATTCCCCGACTCTCTGTATAATCCCTGGACTGTGAATATGATAGCTTGCACTCTTGTGTTTAGCTTATGTTATACGGCACAGTTGACTCTAAAAATGGGAGTTTATCCAAACGGGCCTGACCTAATCACGTGAACCCTAGAGAGTTTTCTCAAGAAAACTCTCAAGAAAAAACAAGTAACCCAATTCAAAAATGGGCAAGAGACTTGAAGAGACATTTCTCCAAAGAAGACATGAAAAGATGCTTTACATCACTAATCATTAGGGGCATGCAAATCAAAATTACAATGAGATACCACTTCACTTCCATCAGGATGGCTATTATCAAAAAGAAATTTTTCTGTAACAAAAAATAAGTGTTGGCAAGGATGTAGAGAAATTGGAACCTGTGTGCATTGCTGGTGGGAATGAAAAATGGGCAGCCACTATGGAAAACAGTATGGAGGTTCCTCAAAAAATTAAAAATAATTATCATATGATCCAGCAATCCCATTCCTGGGTATGTATGCGAAATAATTGAAAGCAGGGTCTCAAAAAGATATTTGTACACTCATGTTCACAGCAGCATTATTCATAATAGCTAAAACATGAAAGCAACCCAAGGATCAATCAATAGATGAATGGAGAGGTAAAATGTGGTCCATACATACAATGAAATGCCATTCAGCCTTAAAAAGAGAGGAAATTCTGTAATATGCCACAATACGGATGAAACTTGAGGACATTGTACTAAATGAAATAAGCCAGGCACACAAAGACAAATGCTGTGTGATTCCACTTATAACAAGTACTTAGAGTAGTCAAAATCATAGAGACAGAAAGTACTATGGTGGTTACCAGGGGTCAGGGGAGGGGACAATGGAGAGTTAGTGTTTAATGGGAACAGAGTTTCAGTTTTACAAGATGAAAAGGGTTCTGGGAATGGATGGTGGTGACAGTTGCACAATGTGATGAATGTATTTAATACAGCTGAGCTGTACACTTAAAATGGTTAAGATAGCAAATTTTAGGTTAGGTATATTTTACCACAATTTAAAAAGTTGAAAAAGAAGAAAAAAAAAGCAGAGTTTTCTTTGGCCGGTCAAAGAAGAGGAGTCAAGGATTTAAAGCATGAGAAAGGGTTGACATACCGTTGCTGCTACAACATGGAGGGGGCCATGTGGCAAGGAGTACAGGCAGCCTTCAGGAGCTATGAGGAGCCCTGGCTGACAGCCAGCAGGGAAATGAAGGCTCCATCCTCAGTCACAAAGAACAGAATTCTGCCAACAGTAAGAATGAGCGTAGAAGTGGATTTTTCCCCCCAGAGCCTCCAGATAAAAAACCAGTCTAGCCAACAATTTGGTTCCAGCCTTGTGATATCCTAAGCAGAGAACCCAGCTCTACCATGACAGACTTCTGACCTTCAGAACTGTGGCTAATAAATGCATGTTGGTTTTTTTTTTTTTGATTTCAATAACTTTTTTTTTTATTCTTATGTTAATCCCCATACATTACATCATTAGTTTTAGATAAAGTGTTCCATGATTCATTGTTTGTGCATAACACCCAGTGCTCCATGCAGAACGTGCCCTCCTCAATACCCACCACCAGGCTAACCCATCCTCCCACCCCCCTCCCCTCTAGAACCCTCAGTTTGTTTTTCAGAGTCCATCGTC
>NW_027739832.1:0-308 GCF_054177405.1 Leptonychotes weddellii | reverse complement strand
TTTCAATCCCACACCATCGACGTCTAATTAATAGCACGACGACTGACCCAGGGACCACAGAGATGGGGCCCAAAGGGTGGAGAGAGGAGCCACCTCTGAGGGGACACATAAGCTGCCAAATGCCATGTCAGGTGCATGGCCTCCCAGAGTGTCTCAGAGTCCCAGAGCTGACTGATGAATCACGGAAGGACGTAAAAGTGACTGTGGCAACCCAGATCCCCGGACGAGGAGCTGCCCCTCCTCTGACACCCCCGAGCCCCAGCACAGCCAGCTCCATGGAGTCTGCTGCTGCACCTGGACCACAGTAT
>NW_027739831.1:0-308 GCF_054177405.1 Leptonychotes weddellii | reverse complement strand
ACTCCCTGCTCAGTGTGGAGCCCCATACCGGGCTCCCATCTCACAACACTGAAGTCATGACCTGAGCCAAAATCAAGAGTTGGACACTTAGCCTACTGAGCCACCCAGGCTCCCCCATCTTTCAACAGCCATCAATCTGTTGAAAGATTATGGCTTTAAACAAGTCATAATCTTTTTGTTGGTAGGGTCTTGCCTTACAGTTGATGGCTGATGACTGATCAGGGTAGTGGCTACTGAAGGTGGGGAGTGGCTGTGGCGATTTCTTAAAATAAGACAACAGTGAGGGCGCCTGGGTGGCTCAGTTGGTT
>NW_027739830.1:0-308 GCF_054177405.1 Leptonychotes weddellii | reverse complement strand
TGTTAGAGATTTTTTTCCCCTCAGAGACTTTTTATCTGGCAATAGGAACTACAGTGGGCATTCTGGGTGACTGTCACCATCAAGGGCAGTTGTGATCTAGAACTAATGGAGGGGAACAAAATTTTTTTTTAAATTTAAATTCAATTAGCCAACATAGAGTACATCATTGGTGTCAGATGTAGCATTCAACAATTCATCAGTTGTGTATAACACCCAGTGCTCATCACACCACGTGCCCTCCTTAATGCCCATCCCCCAGTTACCTCATCCCCCCACCCCCCTCCCCTCCAGCAACCCTCAGTTTGTTT
>NW_027739829.1:0-308 GCF_054177405.1 Leptonychotes weddellii | reverse complement strand
TAAAAAGGTTATTTTTTAAAGTAATGTGTAGCCCAGAAGGTTCTTTACTCTTAAGAATATATCCATTTGGGGTGCCTGGGTGGCTCAGTTGGTTGAGCAACTGACTCTTTTTTTTTTTTTTTAAAGATTTTATTTATTTATTTGAGAGAGAGAGAATGAGAGACAGAGAGCATGAGAGGGAGGAGGGTCAGAGGGAGAAGCAGACTCCCCGCTGAGCAGGGAGCCCGATGCGGGACTTGATCCCGGGACTCCAGGATCATGACCTGAGCTGAAGGCAGTCGCTCAACCAACTGAACCACCCAGGCGCC
>NW_027739828.1:0-308 GCF_054177405.1 Leptonychotes weddellii | reverse complement strand
CTTGAGGCCCGGAAGGTTTCACTGGTGAATTCTACCAAACATTTAAGAAAAAAATAATACCAGTCTTATACAGAGTCTTTTTAAAAATTAGAGGAAATAAGACCTCTGAATATCTGAGTACTATGACAGCTGTATAGCTAATTATATCCCAGTTTTCTCCCCAAACAATAAAAGAACAAGGAGGGAAAATATTTTTTTTATAAAGATTTTATTTATTTATTTGAGAGAGAGAATGAGATAGAGAGACAGAGCATGAGAAGGGGGAGGGTCAGAGGGAGAAGCAGACTCCCCGCCGAGCAGGGAGCCCG
>NW_027739827.1:0-308 GCF_054177405.1 Leptonychotes weddellii | reverse complement strand
CTTTCACGATTAAAAAAAACAAAAATTTCAAGAAACTATGAATGGAAGGAAGGTCCTGAATGTGATCAAAGGCATTTAAAAAAATCATTCCATATATCAGATACCTAGAGTAGTAATATTTATAGAGACAAAAAATAGATGGTGACTGCCATGGACTAGGGAAGGGGTAATCGGGAGTTACTGTTTAAAGTATACAGAGATTCAGTTTTGCAAGATGAAAAGAGGTCTGGAGATGGATGCTGGTAATAACAATAGGAATGTACTTAATATCACTGAATTGTATACTTAAAATTATTAAGATGGTGGGG
>NW_027739826.1:0-308 GCF_054177405.1 Leptonychotes weddellii | reverse complement strand
TGTGAGGCCAGAACAAATGAGAGAAGAGGGGTTGGAGGTTCTTGGTGTGGAGCTAGGACCCTGCTTAGGGAGGGTTTTATAGGCCATGGGAAGAGTTAAGGTCTTTTTCCCCCCCGAGTAAAATGTAGTAAGCGGTAGGGGAGTGACATACCTGATTTGTATTGTAAGAGATCATTTCAGGTACAGGATAGAGAATAGATTGTTTATCATCCTTTTACAATAAAAAACCCCAAACATCTATTTGAGACAGGGAAGCTGAAAGGACCCTATGAAAGACTGCTTTTTTGCTGCCTCTATTCTTGCTAGGA
>NW_027739825.1:0-308 GCF_054177405.1 Leptonychotes weddellii | reverse complement strand
TCGAGCCCCGCATCATTGGGCTCCCTGCTCCATGGGAAGCCTGCTTCTCCCTCTCCCACTCCCCCTGCTTGTGTTCCCTCTTTCTCTGTCAAATAAATAAATAAAATCTAAAAAAAAAAAAAAATGTTAATAGATACTGAAAAACTGTCCCCAACTCAGCTGTACTGACATATTCTTACTGAGCGTGTACCTCCTTCCCTCACCCACACCAACATGTGGTATTACAAAACTTTTAACTTTATAATTTCCTGATTACTACTGAGGTTGGCCATTTTTAATTTACCTTTCTGTGAATTCCTCTTCATATC
>NW_027739824.1:0-308 GCF_054177405.1 Leptonychotes weddellii | reverse complement strand
TTAAAGGTTTTCAGGTAAGAGACCTCCTGCTCCCAGCAATCCTTGACTTAGTAATCTCACTGGAAGAGTGACTCAGTAGTCCAACCTAGCGATCGGCTCCTCGAGCAATGGTGTGCGTTTCTGTCACTGTCCATGTCTGTAGAGCAGAGAAAACCCGTGGCTTTACTGATAGATGATTCTGTTAACGGAGTGGTTGTTGCTGGCACGCTGAATTTCAGGCCCTGTGCTCAGCTCATAAGCAACAGGAACCCTAAGGCACGTTCCAGGAGTGACAACTGCTAAGTTCAATGCTAGGGGTTTGATGGAGA
>NW_027739823.1:0-308 GCF_054177405.1 Leptonychotes weddellii | reverse complement strand
GAATCAGAGGAGTGGGAGAGAAAGAGAGAATGTGCAACAGAGAAAAATGACTTTTCTGTAATAAATTCATAATTCATAAGGTCTTCAGAACACATGGAGGGATCTGTCTGTAAGGACCACAGAAGACAGAGAAATCAAGGTGAAAAACCAAGATGCTCCAGATACTGCCCATAAGCCCACGTCCAGCTTCCCTGTCATCCTCCTCCTTCCCATGAGGAATTCGGGTCTGGATGGTGGTTGGTGGGTTCATCCTGGGGCTAGGACCCCTGAAGGGGCCTGTGTAGTAAGGTCTCCATGTCTCAGGTTCT
>NW_027739822.1:0-4717 GCF_054177405.1 Leptonychotes weddellii | reverse complement strand
CAACCCTCAGTTTGTTCCCTGAGATTAAGAATTCCTCATATCAGTGAGGTCATATGATACATGTCTTTCTCTGATTGACTTATTTCGCTCAGCATAACACCCTCCAGTTCCATCTACATCATTGCAAATGGCAAGATCTCATTCCTTTTGATGGCTGCATAATATTCCATTGTATATATATACCACATCTTCTTTATCCATTCATCTGTTGATAGACATCTTGGCTCTTTCCACAGTTTGGCTATTGTGGACATTGCTGCTATAAACATCGGGGTGCATGTACCCCTTCGGATCCCTACTTTTGTTATCTTTGGGGTAAATACCCAGTAGTGCAATTGCTGGATCATAGGGTAGCTCTATTTCCAACTTTTTGAGGAAGCTCCATACTGTTTTCCAGAGTGGTTGCACCAGCTTGTATTCCCACCAACAGTGTAGGAGGGTTCGAGGGGGAGATAGTCTTAAGCTGACTCCATGCTAAGCATGGAGCCTGACATGGGGCTTGATCTCACAACCCTGAGATCATGACCTGAGCTGAAACCAGGAGTTGGACACCTGACTGACTGCACCACCCAGGTGCCCCTAACCAAAGAGTTTTATACTTTGCACTGCTTTTGTGTTGTTGTTTAATGTCCTTTAATTTCAACCTAAAGGACTTCCTTAGTATTTCTTATAAGGCAAGGTGATGAACTTCCTCAGCCTTTTTTAATTTGGGAAAGTGTTTATTTCTCTTTCATTTTTGAAGACTATTTTTGCCATTTATAGTTTTTTAGTTGGCAATTTTTTTCCTTCAGCAAGCACTTTGAGTATATCATCCCATTCCCTTGTGGCCTACAAAATTTCTATTGAGAAATCTGGCAGTAGTCATATGGGGTGGGGGGCAGATACCCTTGTAGATAATGAGTGGCTTTTCTCTTGCTGCTTTCAAAACTTTTTTTTTTTTTTAGACAATTTGATTATAATATGTCTTGATGTGGATTTCTTTGGGTTCTTTAATTTGGATGTACATTTCCTTTTCTAGATTTGAGAAGTTTTTGGCTATTACTTCTTTAACTAAACTCTGTCTCTTTCTCTCCTGAAATGCCTATAATATGTATAGGTGTACTTCATAGTGTCGCATAAGTCATTTAGGCTTTCTTCAATCTTTCTCATTCTTTTAAATTTTTGTTTTTCTCCCCAGATATTTTCAAATAACCTTCTTTAAGTTTGTTGATTCTTTCTTTTGATTGATCGAGTCTGATTTGGAGCCCCTGCTGTGTGCACACACGTTCTCTCGCAGTCTCACTCTAAAATAAAAATAAATCTTTAAAAAAAACTCACTAGTTAAATATATAGACAAGTTCAGAATACTATAATACTCTGACAGCGGTGTGTAATCACGCTAACAACGGTGTGTAATCAGCCCCCTTTTGTTTTGCTTTGTTTTGTTTTTCCAGTTTAGTGATTGTGTTCTTCAGCTCCAAAATTTCTTTTTGGTTCTCCTTTATATTTTATATCCCTATTGATACTCTCATTTTGTTTATACCATCATTTTCTTAAGCTCATAGGACATCTTTATTATGGTTGTTTTGAATTCTTTTTCAGATAATACACCTACGTTTCTTTAGGGTTGGTGTCTGGAGAGTTATTCTAGTCCTTTGATTGGATCATGTTTCCCTGTTTCTTTGTGTATCTTACAGCTTTGTTTTGGGTTCCACACATTTGAAAAAACAGTCTCTTCTCTCATTCTTTACCAACTGGCATTGTACAGGGGAAGTCCCATTAGTCTGTCTAGCAATTCTGGGGGCCTTTGAAGCCTTTTTATGGAAGGATGCAATTTCTCTAGGCCTGAGTGAGCAATTTCTTAATTAGAGAGGTTTGCTATTTTTTTCCTAGGAGCTCATAATCTCTCACTCCCTTTGGTATCT
The DNA here is from genome assembly GCF_054177405.1 of Leptonychotes weddellii. Classification (NCBI taxonomy): domain Eukaryota; kingdom Metazoa; phylum Chordata; class Mammalia; order Carnivora; family Phocidae; genus Leptonychotes; species Leptonychotes weddellii. Next base: position 2,813 of record NW_027739822.1, on the reverse strand, counting down.
GTCAATAACTTTTAAGTTCTAGTTCTGTAGCCATAAGCTTCCCTACTGTGTTCTCAGTGGGCATTAGACATCCACTGTATTCTGGCTCCTTGTCAGCATCCTTAGTCAGGTGGGACCAATATTACTCCCTCAGGCAGCCCTTGGGAAAGCTAGAATGCTAGATACATGCTCCACTCTTTTCTCTTCTTCCAGAGGGAGAAGGTTCAAGTTGTGTGTCTTCTCTTGATCATGCTGAGCCATGCCAGCCACAATAAACTCCCTCCCCCCACCTCCAAGACTCTTTGTTCTCAGCACTTCCCAGGAATCCAAATGATTCCAGTTCCTTCAGTGCTCCAAATGAGGTTAGACAGAAACCAGTCTCTTGGGCAGGCCTGTGGATACATGCTCTACTCTTCTTTTTTCCACTCATGGGCAGTATCACGAGTGAGGGGGTCCTCTCCTGGCATTTACTTGTACAGGCTTGGGGGAGGGAATGATGTGGATAAAGTGAAATTACTTGTATTACTTGTTTCAGTGAGGCTCTTCTTGGCTTTGTGCTCACCTGGGGTACTTCAACTTCCTAATCCAAATTTGGAATTTTCATAAAGGTATTTTGGTCCATTTATTATTGTTAAATCAATGTTTCAGTGGGAGAATGTGGGCTGTGACTTTTCCACCGTCTTGCTGACATCATTCTTCTGTTTCTTTTTTGAGTAAATCAGAATGGGCTTGATGCAAAAAGAGGAGAGAAAGGAGGGAGAAAGAAATTTCTCCTTGCGCCCAGGAAGATACCATCCTTAGGTGTCTTTAAGGGCTTCCAGCAGCCGATGGCTTGAATTACTGGGTTTTAGGACCCATATTTTAATTCAGGTATGTTGAGCTTGCCTATGCACAGGTGTGGGTAAAGAGCAGGCTCTAGAAAACTGCCTGTGTAGAGCCCACTGTGGGGCTCGATCCCAGGACCATGGGACCATGACCTGAGCTGAAGGCAGATGCTTAATGACTGAGCCACCCAGATGCCCCCTGCCTGGGTATTCTTACTGTTTTATTTTCCACCATCTTGACTTTTGGATGAGGTAGGAAATTTATCTGTTTTTTTTAAAGGGGTATAGGATGTTGACTTGCTCAAATGGGGCCAAAGGCTAGAGGTCAGAAGGCAATTAGCTATGCATCCTCAGCCTTATCTTCTTTGAAAGAGAGAGAAAGAGAGAGAGAGAGAGAGAAAGAGACTGCTGCTTGAGTGTAACTTTGGTATCTTTCATCCTGTAAAACTTTGAGGCTTTTTTCCTTCCAGTGCTTTCTACAATGATGCACTTTAAGTTGGAATGATGTTTAGGACTTCTGAATTTCTTTCCCTCCCATCAAAAATCACTCATACTTTGGGTGCCTGGGTAGCTCAGTCAGTTAAGCATCTCTCTTCTGCTCAGGTCATGATCCCAGGGTCCTGGGATCCAGTCCCGCATCAGCATCGGGCTCCCTGCTCAACAGGAAGTCTGCTTCTTTCTCTGTCCTTCCCCCACTCATGCTTGTTCCCTCTTCCTCTCTCAAAAATAAATAAAAATCTTTAAAAAAATCACTCATAATTTGTATTCTTTGCTTAGAGATTGCTGGATAATTTGATTATCTAATTCAAGCTTTACAGTGTTTGTAATAGTGGCCTAGTACATTACCTTACCCTACTCCTAATTCCATCTGTATTTCATTAGAAGTCACAGAGGGTAAGGGTACACATATCAGCAATCTTGGCCAGGACAACTGAGATGTTTTTGGAGGTGGCCAGTATTTTAGGTTCCATGATTTCATTACATACATGTGATTAACTTTTCTGTCGTCATATAAAACTGATTCCCTTCCATTCTTCCTCTTTACTGTTGGTACATATATACATGAATTTCTAACCATCAAGGTGGAGCAGAGGGAAACGAGAGGTGGGAGGTAGGGTAAAGTTTGGTGGATAGGATAGGATTGAGTATAGTATTCCGTAAAATCTCATCAAACTTTCAGGAGAATCACTTTATAATCTATCTGTAGATTAAAAGGTTTTGAATCTAATCTGAATTGAAGGCAATTTACATTGTTAGGGACAATGTATATCTAAAAATAAGACTTTCCATTTAATTAAAGAGGCTAGAGCTATGTTCCCACCAAATAAACACAATATGCTTATATTTTATGTGAAGAGTGATGTGTGAGTATTCACTGGAAAAGTAGAATGATTATGGCATGATTTAGAAAATATACAAATTACAACATATAAACCTTGCTCTCAGTGTTTATGATTGGCTCTACATGCAGTTGTATGAATTAATTATGTCTAAGAAAGGAATGAACAAGAAAATACTCAGAATAATTTTCATTAGGAATGTTTAAAACTTGTATGGATAGTCCATTCCCCCCTCTTCTTTCTCTGAAACATTATGTATAATATCTGTCACCTAATTACATATTTTATTCTCATAACACCTCCATCCTTTTCAAGTGATAATGGACATGCTAGTAGAGGTGAAAATTGGTACAATCACTTGGGAAGAGTTTTGGGCACTATATAATAGGGCAAAGTATATAGATACCCTCTGAGACAGCAGTTCTACTCCCAGATATTTGACTATGAGAAAACAGCTTTATTAAAAATAGTCAACTGCAAGCCATCAAAAGGAATGAGATCTTGCCATTTGCAACGACGTGGATGGAACTGGAGGGTATTATGTTGAGTGAAATAAGTCAAACAGAGAAAGACATGTATCATATGATCTCATTGATATGAGGAATTCTTACCGCAGGAAACAAACTGAGTGTTGTTGGAGTGGGGGGTGGGGTAGGAGGGATGGGGTGAC
>NW_027739821.1:0-14178 GCF_054177405.1 Leptonychotes weddellii | reverse complement strand
GATGGACTCTGAAAAACAAACTGAGGGTTCTAGAGGGGAGGGGGGCGGGAGGATGGGTTGGCCTGGTGGTGGGTATTGAGGAGGGCACGTTCTGCATGGAGCACTGGGTGTTGTGCACGAACAATAAATCATGGAACACTTCATCTAGAACTAATGATGTAATGTATGGGGATTAACATAAGAATAAAAAAAAAAAAAAAAAAGAATTCCCAGGACCTGAAACAATCCTCCTTTCCTTCTCCACATAAGGTCCCAAGTGGCTCAAGTAGTATCTTCAGAGACCATAACATGCTTCTGGGATCATTATCGGGGCGCTCTCTTCTCCTCTCTTTGGTGGCCTGAGTACAGTTGCTCTGTTATACCCAGCAATGTGACTGACCCCAACCTTTGACACCTATCTTGTCCTATCATGGCCCAGGTTGACTTTAATGATTCCTTCTGCCAACCCAGAACTGCCCAATGCTCACACCGAGGGGGGCGTTCTCTCTCCCACCACGGCTAGTGCACAATAGTCCTTTCGCTGACTCTCGAGAAGGTGTATCTCATAGCCCTTTCTCTTTCAAGGAATGTGAGACCAGTTCCTCTTGGACATTTCAAAGACACCTCTAATGGCAAAAGTAGGAGAAATGAACTCTGATGCAAAGTGCAGGGAACTCCCCGGACATACTGATGTGTGTGTGTGTGTGTGTGTGTGTGTGTGTGTATGGTTAAAACCAAATTTTCCTGACTCCCTTTCCACACTTCTTTTCACCGCAGCAAAGATAACACTACCAACTAATATTTAGTGAGTACTTACTATTTGCCAGGCATTGTTCTAGGCGCTTTATATATATCATCTCACACATAATTTGGGGAGGAGGAATCGATTTTAGGCAACTGAAGCATCATAGAATCTGGGGGACAAATCTGAAGGAACTGTTAGAGTTTTATTAGGAAGTTGAGTCAAGATATGAAAGGTGAAGGTGAAAACCGGACAGGGTCAACAAACTGTGGGGATGTGTATGAGTGAGAAGAGGAACAGCAAAATGCGGACCAAAGTGCCAAGGGCAGGGCGAAGTAGTAGCCCGTAGGGATTTTAGGATAATAAAATCAAAAGTGATCAAAGGACAGTGATACTATTATCATTTGTGAATTGAATTCTTTCCAAGTTTCAGAAGTAAAATTAATGTGTACTATTCTGACATAGCAAAGAGACCAGCTCTTGGGGCCAAACAAAAATAAAATACATCAGACTCTTAATGGGCTTAGTGGTATCTCTAAAGGGTTAGTTATTATCTGTTAAATATTTGAATAGAGCATTGTTCTGGAATAGCCACAGGAACAGCCCTTTGCCTAAAAGCAGAGGAGCAAGTCTGAAAGCCCTGTCTGCAGTGAGAGCCACAGGGCAATGCTTCAACCCCAGCAACACTGTGTTGACAAGGTGGTCTGCATCCAGCCTGGCTGCAGAGACAGATGGGCTCCTAGCCAAGCGCATTAGGAGATTCCCGAGGACCAGTGAGAAGGAGCCTAGAAGGAGATCCCCTGTGCGTTTGTTATTAAGGCTGACTTGGTCAGGGCACGAGAGGCAGGCAGATGACGTGTGCTGAGCAGTGAGACCAGGTTTAGAAGAAACCCTGAAACCAAAGCCTCACTGGAAGAAATCTCCACATTCTCAAAAAACAAAACAAAAAAAAGCCACAAAAAAACAAACAAACAAGAGAACCCTATCAATGATCCCCTTTGGCCTCTGTCTTCAACCTCTCCATTGACTGCTTCTCCTCATTATAAACTCACATTTCTCCAATCTTTGACAAAGCAACCAATCACAATGGAACAATTCACCCTTCATGCGTTCTTGCTAGTCCTTCTCCACTACTGGGAATGAGGTGTCTACACTTCCTGCCTCCACAATCCCGCCTCTCACTCACTTGTCAAGCCACTGCTCCCTGGTTTCTTCCCGTCACCATTTCAGGGACACAGTTTCCACCAAGGTCACCAAAGACGTCTCAATCGCCAGATTCAGTGCATCCATCTCCTTTCTTAGCTCACTTGACCTTCCTGTGGCATCTATCTGGACAGGTCCCTCCTTTTGGAAATTCTTTAATTTTTTTTTTTTCTCCTCTAGCACTACTGTCCTCTTCTTTTGCTGCCTGACCCTTAATGGTTAGGGTTACCTGGCTCCATCTTTGGTCACTGCCTTTCTTATCTGACACAGTCTCCTGGGAACCTCCCACAGGGTTTCAATCACCACCTGTATATTGATGTCACACAAATCTCTATATTCTGCCTTGACTTCTTTCTCAAAGCTGTATGTTCAGCTGTTCACTAAACATCCCTTTCTGCATGCCCCACGGAAATTTCGACACACAAAACCACCCATTATCTCATCCCCAAATTGTCCTTTCTTCATGGATTTTCTCAACTGAGTGCCAAAACTAATCATCCTGTTGCTTAAGCCAGAAACCAGGGAATGGTTTCTGATTTGTTCTTCCTACCCAGTTGGCACCTAGTGAGTCAGCAAGCCCTGTCTCAGCCCTTCTGTCTCCTGGTGAGAGCCCCCCAACTGAGCCTCTGCCTCCAGACTCTTACCCTCAAATCCACCTCCACAGTGGCCACCGGAGTAATTTGTCTGTACCCAAACCATGATCATGACCCTCCTCTGCTGCAAGTCTTCCTGTGGCTTCCAACTGACAACCTGTCTGTTCTCATTTCTTCCCCCCCTCCTGTTCCCACGCTATGCCCACACGGACACCAGACGGTAGGGGGCAAGCAGCCAACAGCTAGGGCTTTGGCAGCTAATCAGAGGGATTTCGGTTTGACAGAAGAGGATCTAGGAACCAGGTTCATGAGTGGGGCATGATGGCAGGTCATAGAAGTGGGAGACACATTAGCAGACTGCTAGGAATTGAACTCAAGTCTGTGTCCTCCCAAAATTCAGATGCTAAATCCTAATGTCCCATGTATTTGGAAGTGAGGCCTTTGGGAGGGGATCAGGTCATGAGGGTGGAGCCCTCATAAATGAGATTAGTGCCTTTATAAAAGAGACCCCAGAGAGTTGCCATGCCATCCTCCCCCTCCTACCTGTGGAAGAACGCAGGGTAAAAACTGTCCTCTAGGAACCAGGAAGTGGGGCCTCACCAGAAAACAGAATCACCAGCACCTTGTTCTTGGACCTCCCAGCCTCCAGAACTGTGAGAAATAAACTTTCCCGTGTTTGTAAGTCACCCCTTCCATGGTATTTTGTTATAGCCGCCTGAAGGGACGGACACTGGCTATTACAACGGAGACAAAGCGGTGAGAAAAGAGGACAGGTGAGCCTGCAGGGCCCATGAAGAAGGGGTGATGTCTAAAAAGGAGAATCACCAGGTACAAGTAGTAAAGAAATGTATAAGCAGGTCATGTCAGGCAGGCACTAGGAACAACGTAAACAAGCCTCCGGAAGTCTAGAGACTTTAAAGCCCCATTATTGGAAGCCCAGCACCAAGAACAGGAGCACACACACACTCCAAGGCAAGGGCAGATGCTGCTAGAAAGGAATAGCTTCTACAAAAGGGGAGAGCAGGAAAGTTCAGAAGAGGGGACAAACACGTACAAGAACTGTCCTTGTGACAAAGGCCACTGTAAGTAGGTTACACTCAGGGGCTGCGCCAGTGACTTCTTACAGGTGGGCTTCGGGATGATGAAAGAAGCGGCATTCATCATCAGGCAGATGCAAAACACGGTGTCCAAAATGTTGCCAGGATTGGAAACAAGTGACCCGCCAGAGTTAAGTCCCTTTCCCAAAACTACAGGCCTGTAAGACCCGCGCAAGGAGAAGCACGACCGCGCTTGGACTCTGGAGTCCTGTAGGTCCGCGTTCGAATCCCGACTGTGCCGCCAGGCAAATGAGAGCCACCTCCCGTGACTCCGGCTGAAGAGCCTGCCCTAGGTGGGTCACACTGCATTGTCAAGGGCAGACCTGGGGCGAGGACCCAACAAGGTCGCTGACTCCAAAGCGGGGCTCTTTGCAGGCAGCCTGATGGTCAGGGCAGCGGGTCCCCTCGCGCAGCCGTCCCCCAGGCCTGCAGCGCCTTTGTGCCCCACTCACCGGAGAGCACCCGCAGCAGGGGCCGGCGGGGGGCGGCCGGGCTAGGGGCGGGCGTGGGACTGGGGGGCGCAGGGGGAGGGGAGCGCCCCCCTAGAGTGGCGCGGGCCGGCGGGGAGGGGGGCGGCCAGGTGGTGATTGGCTGGGCTGCGGCAGGCAGCTCCGGGCCCAGAACAAAAGAGAGCGGGCGGCGGGCGTCCTCCGGAGTAGGCGCTCCCGCCCGCCCCGCGCGGGCTTCGGTGCTGGGGGAGGACGCGCCCACCGCCCGCCTGCCCGCCGAGCAGCCGGGCTGGCGCGCTCGGTTTCTGGGCGAAAGCCGGCCGTGTACCTAGGAATTAACCGGCCGGCGCGGGAGGGGAGGGGAGCGGGAAGCGGGGCGGGGGGGATGCTGAGCGCGCGCGAGAACAATAATAAGATCGTGTTTGCGGTCGCTGCCCGAGGAGGAATTCGGAGGAGGCGCGAGGCCCGGCGCTCGCGCCGCGCCCGGGAGCCCGGGAGGGAGGCCGGCGGCGGCATGAGGCAGGCGACGCGGCGCCTGTGAGCAGCGCGCGGCGGCGGCGGGGACCTCGGCGCGGGCGAGAGCCGAGCGGCCGGGGGCTCCCCTCCCCCGCTGCCGGGCCGTGATTTGCCGGGCCTGCTGCGCCCCCCGCCCACCCCTCGCCTCAGCCGCCGCCTCGCCGCTTCCCCTCGTCGGAGCGGCCGCTCGCCCGCCCGCTCGAGGCCCGCGGGGAGCGCGGCGCAGTCCGTCGGCCCACGGGGGGGCGGCCTCCCGGCATCTTCGCGGCGACCAAGGACGAGCGGGGGAGGAAGCGGCCGGGATGGCGCGTCCGCGGCCCCGCGAGTACAAGGCGGGCGACCTGGTCTTCGCCAAGATGAAGGGCTACCCGCACTGGCCGGCCCGGGTGAGTACGGCGGCCGCGGGCCCGCCCGCCCTCCCGCCCACCATTTTCCCCTTCATGATGGCGCGCCCGCCCCCTTTCCCCGTCCGCCTCAGCCCGGAGCCCGGAGCCCGGCGCCGCGAGCCGGCCGCGGCCGGGGCTGGAGGCGCGGGCGGCGCTGCGCACGGAGCACGGGCCCGGGCCGGAGGCGACGCTTCCGGGCCGCGCCCGCTCCCCGCGAGGGCGGCCATCCTTCCGCCCCCTCTCGAAGGCGGCTCCGGCCCGGGCAGGCCCGCCGCCGGGCACCCGGGAAGCCGCGCCGCCGGGCAGCGGGCCCGGGCGGGAGGCATCGCTGCGGGCAGGGTCGCGGGTGGGAAGCCGGGTCCCGGGCGAACGTCGGGGCACGCAGGGGAGCGTAATGCAAATGGCTGTCGGCGAGCCGGCGGGGGCCGCGGCGGCGAATCCTGGAAAGGGCCAGTGGTCATCCGGAGGCCAGCAGGAGCCTCTTGGCAGCCGTTCATCCATCCCTCGGCGCCTCCTTCGCCATCCAGACTTGTTGAGTTTTCCCTGAGCGCGGTTCCGGGAGCCCCACCGGCCCCATCATTGTCCGGGGTACGTGCATCCCCGCCGCCCGTCGCGCCTGCACCCACCCGGGGTGGCCGGGAGCTCGCAGCCTGGCGCCGAGCTGGTGGGTCCGGGAAGCTCCTCGTGCCTTTCACCTCCATGTTTGTTTTAGGTCGGATCCCAGACCTTCTCCTTGGCCTCCCGCTACAGTCCACAATAGCTCTCTCCCCCTATCTGGCAAGGTTGTCGCAGGGCTCTTTCTCTAGAAAGCATCTGCGTGTAATACACAGCATTAATTTTTTTATTTTTTTTTTATCGGGCCCTTTGAGCGAGGAGATCAACACTGCCGTGTGTGCTTTGTGTTTTAAAAATAAATCCCTTTTACTTTTGATTTTTATCCTGGTTGGCAGTTAGTTGTTTGAAATGAGAGATACAGAGAAAAGGAGGGTCAGGGCATTTGGAGGCTCTGTTGGTATCCTTGGGGAACAGAGGTAGACGTGGGAAATATTGGCATAAATAAGAGTGTGAGCTCTAAAATGTGGTATTACAGTCAAGTGAAGGTAGCTAGACCAAGGGGGGGAAGAAAAACACCCATTCACAAAAGGAAGTGACATCACGGGTGGCCAGGCTGAAATTCGTGAAGTTGAAGTAACGATGGACATAATCACTTTTTTTGTATTTAGTTTGGCACGATTGTAAAATAGAAAGAACAGTTGGCCTGGGAATTGGGGGGGGGGGGGCCTGGTATTTGGTTTGGGCTTTGTTATGGGCTAATCATTTCAACTGTCTGAACATCCATTTCTGCAACTATAAAATGATCATCTCTAGGATTCCTTCCAATACTAACACCTCAGATTTCAAGCGAGGGTCAGGTTCCATTAGGCTGTGAAAATAACTTTGGAGAGTCAAAAAAAAAAAAAACCCAAAACTTAAAATTTCATTAACAAGTTGCCACCTGTAGTAATTTTGAAACAAAAAAAGTGCTGCAGAAGTAGTCCTAGCTGTGTATCTAATTGCACATGAAATTCCTAGAAGTTGTAATTCCAAAACCAAGGCAAAATGGAAAATAAAATGAGGAAACAAAATCAGGTTGTTAGATAAAATAAATGCAGGGGGAAAAAATCTATCTCTTCCCCATTTAACATAAACTTTTCAAGGAAAGGACATGTCTCTCTCTTTTTTTTAATTAAAAAAAAGGTATTTTATAATGAGTAGCATGTTATAATTTCCAAGGAAAGGTAAGGGTTAGAAAAAGGTATTTGAGTCCCTACTCTGTTAGTACCATGCTGTATGCTTCATGTATGTTCTCATGTTATTTTCACTCCAGTTCTCTGAGGCATTATCCCCATTTTACATCTAGCTATAGCTTTGTAGATGATATTACAAAATGCTAACTGGGAAAAAAAAAAATCCTACTTATTCAGATTTCAAATACTGTCACTCGATATGAAGGCCTGTCTTGTGGGGATTAGATTTTGTATGACCCCAAGGGATCAGACCTAGGAGGAAAAACATGGGGGAGACAGATTTCGGTTCAGACTGTGGGGAGGACTTTTCTATCAAAGAAGGTCCATGCTTGAATGGAGAAGCAACTTCCCAGCTGTAGGGAAGATGTTGGGTCCTAGGCAGCCCCTTGTGAGGAATGTGGGCCAAAAGGATTCACTCATCTAGTATATTTGGTCAGGTTGGATTCCACTTTTGGCTGCACTTCATACTCTGTGACCTTAGGCATATTCTGTAATCTTTCAAAATTTTAATTTACTAGCCTGTGAAATAGGCATAATTCTCACCTCACAGATTTAAGGGTGTGTAAAAGCACCAAGCAGCGGTGCTTGGGTGTTCCTCCCTTTTTTCCCATTTTGGATTTCTAACTTTTCCCCTGTATTACTATACTGTTTTTAATTTTCAACTTTTGAGTTAGATAGGTTATTTTCCCCAACATTTTGTTGAAATGAATCATTTCAAATGTATAGAAAAGTTAAAATAATTGTACAGTGAACACCCTTATATCTACCACTCAAATTCTACAATTAACATTTACCGTACTTGCTTTATCATATTATTCATGTATCCATCGCTCTATCCATACAGCAGTCCATCTTATTTTAATGCATTTTAAAGTAAGTTGCAGGCATCAGTATAATTTACTCCTAGACACTTCAGCATGCATTATCATTAACTAGAGGTCAATATTTTTCATAGATCCTTTTTCTTTTTTCTTTTTGTCTTTTGAGGTAAAATTTATATAAACTGAAGCACACTTAATGTACTATTCAGTGAGTTTGACAGATATACACTGGTATAATCCAAACCCTGTGCAAGATAGAGGGTAGTATCAGTACCCATGAAAGTTCCCTCATGGCTCTTCCCAGTTAATTCCTGTCCTCTTCCCTATTCAGATGTATTATATTAACATTTAGTAGCCAGCTAGCTGTTTCTGATGGAGTATATTTTATATTGCATATGACTTAAAAATACAAGTTCATTTGTACCTAAGGATTAACTAGCTTGATATTAAAAATACTTATGCTAAAATAAGAGTCTCTGAACCCTGTTGATTGTGTACCCTATTGGTTAAAAAAAAATTGAGCATGCATCCCTAATATGTATAAATTTACCTTAAATTATATATACATGTACTATTACATACATTATAAAATAAATACCCAAAGAAACTAAAGGGGATGACAGATGATATAATTTATGTTTTAAAATTCTTATTAGCAAAATATTAATAGTAGATTAAGTCTTTATTTTTAAAGATATTAACTTTTGGAATATTTTTTCCCTGTTTCTTGTGGGATATGACTAGATAGTTTTTCTGAAGAGATTTTCTATAATAGAACTGTCAGCTGGGCCATTTCCTTGTTTGCTTGTGCTTACATTATTGGTATTATCTTTGCAGGACTCCTTTTAGCCACTTGTTCATTTGGCAAGAGTTCATTTAGAAGTGAATATTCCGTGATTTTGCTCAACTAGGCACTCCCGCATGGCAGTAAATCACAGTGTGCCCAAAGTGAATAAATATAACCATCTGAATAAGGACACCAGTGTCAATTTATATATTAAATATTATACGTTTTAGGTAAAAGAATAAGAAACTAAAATAGAAATTGTACTGTTTTCTTCTTACAGCCTCCCCCCAAATCGTCTTGTATATCCCCTGAGGTGTGAACACTCTGTGTATGTTACCCCTGCTCTAAAAGATGGAAATAAAACAAAACAGTCTCAAAACTCTTGTGTTTCAACCAAAGAACTCTTTTTAAATTTAAAAACTTTGTATGAGATCTCTCCAGCATTGCTAATCGGAGAGTAAATTGGTATGATCACTTTGGAAAACTGGCCCAATCTATATAGTTAATTTATATTGTACCTTGTAATTTAGAATTCTGTTCTAGGCATATACCTGAGAGAAATGAGTGTTTATGTCCACCAAAAGACTTGTACAAGAATGCTCATACATGACAGCTTTATTCATAATAGCAGAAGATTGAAAACAACCCAAATGTCCATCAACAGGAGAATGGCTAAACCAAATTGTAGCATATTCATGCAGTGGAGTACTGCTCAGCAGTAAAAAGGAACAAACTACTGATGCCCACAAAAATAGGGATGTATTTAAAAATTTGGGTTTGAGTGAAAAAAGCCAACACAGGAGTACATTCTGTATGATACCATGACCATCAAAAGCAGGCAAAATTGCTAAGTGGTGATCAGTTCTTGGTGGGGTGGAGGGGGGTGTTACAGACTGGGAGGAAGTCCCGAAAATGTACGTTATCATGATCTGGATGTGTACGTGTAAAACCTTATCAAACTGTACATTCAAGATTTGCACACTGTACTGTGTATAAGTTTTACCTCAATTTAAAAAATGCATACTTTTATGAAGTGGGAGAAAAGAATCTAATACTTCAGACTTCATGGATTGAATTTGACCATTCTTAGCTTTCTGTGAGAATTTTTTTTTTCTTTAAGGCTTCAGTGCTACCAATTTGCATCTTCCTGTTCCCTTTTGACCATCTTAGAAACTTCATTTACTACTTTACAGCTTTCTCGTTACATTTCTTTTTAGTTCTGGTTTCTGGCTGTCTTTTGTTTAACTATATTAGAGTCTTTCTGTTCGTTTCATACTAAATCATTGCTCATCATATTTTTTGATCTAGCTCTTAACTTCTTACCTGATAAGAATAAAGCATCTGGGGGCACCTGGGTGGCTCTCTTGGTTTGGGCGTCTGCCTTTGGCTCAGGTCATGATCTCAGGGTCCTGGGATAGGGCCCCATGTTGGGCTTCCTGCTTGGCAGTGAGCCTGCTTCTCCCTCTGCCCCTCCCCACTGCTCCTGCTTTCACTCTTGCTCTCTCAAATGAATAAAATCTTAAAAAAAAAAAAGAAAGCATTTGACTACCATTCTAGGACAGCTCGAAGAGCTAAACTCTTAGCTAAACTTTTACTGAGCACCTACTGTGTGTAAGGCACTGTGCTAGGTATAGTTTTTCAATTTTCTACCTACTTTAAATTTGCAGCAATTTAAAAATATTAAAATTACATAATTAAAGTGTTTCCATACCCTTTATTAATATAAACACTGATTGAGAATCCTTAGTTCTGATCGATAGTACTTTCAGTTTTTTTGCTTTTGACAGTAAATTACTCAACTGTGAACCTTTATTTCCGGAGACCAGGCTACATAATTTCAGGGAATCACTTGGGATTTAAATTCTTTTTAATCTCAACATAAAGTAAGATGTTTATAATTCCCATTCTTTGGCATGAGTCCAGGGAAGCCCATCATTGGTTCATTCCTCAGGTGGAGTGGCAGGGATTCATTCAGCCTTTCCCTGGGGACTATATTCCTGTTGCCAAGGGACTGGCACACTGTCGCATTTTCTTCTGCTTAACTCTGGGAGGAGATAGGCAGCTTAAACCCTCAGTATCAATATGTACATTTTTCATTGCTCCCATTTCAACCAGATGAATCTGTATTTCTGGCACATCCCCTTTGCTATGCCCTAATGACTGCTGTTTCTCCGGGATTTGGAAAATGTTAATTTTCTGAAGTCAGGTTTCTACTTTATGAGATTGTGTTTGATTCTTTTGGAAAATGACTGATGGTTTAAAATTATGTTTGACTTTATTGAAAATGTCTATTAGCATAAGAAAAAACAAAGTAAGCTAGTAAATATGGTAAACATAATAGGGGAAGAGCCCAAATACTCCTGTTTATTGGAGAGAGTTATCTTCTGTTGCAGAAGATTGTCCAGATGTTCAATCAGAATCCAGTCTACTTGATGCAGTGGTTAGTCCACTGCAAAAAGGCTTCTTAATCACTTAGAGCCTTGCTTACTGAGAGCATGGTCTGCAGACTGTTACCTGTCAAGGACCAGATAGGTGCAGAAATTGAAAGTAAGAATTTAGAAACCTTTTCTTTTAGCAATCTGATAGAATGACTTTATGTTTGTGAATTTAGTTTTTAAAATTAAGTTTATATTTTATATAACTTTAATTTTATTTTTCTAATATTTCATTTTTCATGTATTATAAAAAAGTCAGTCTGTAACAAATTAGAAATAAAAAAAAAAAGGCCTTTCACCACAGAATACTGACTATAGAGGATCCTTGAAGGTCAGTAGTATTCCTTGCATCTAAAAGAATCTGCTCATACTATAAACTTTTTTTAAAGATTTTATTTTGGGGGTGCCTGGATGGCTCAGTTGTTTAAGCATCACACTCTTGATTTCTGCTTAAGTCATGATTTCAGGGTCATGAGATCAATCCCTGTGTGGGGCTCTGTGCTGGACGTGGAGCCTGCTTAAATACTCTCTCTCTCTCTCTCTGTCCCTCTCCACCCAACACTCTGGCTTGCTTGCTTTTGCTTGCTCTCCTAAAAAGAAAAAAAATTTCTTTAAGTAATCTCTACACCCAACATGTGGCTCGAACTCAAAACTCCAAGATCGAGAGTCACTCTCTCCACTGACCGAGTCAGCCAGGCACCCCTGCTCATACTGTAAATATTTAAACTATCTTTAACTATTTAAAAGAGAGAATGGATTGACTTTTATGTTACAAATTTTATATCTCATCTGTGTAAAAAGTTTTTATAAATAATATTCATTGTAGAAAGATCCCTCTACCTAGTCATAAGCATGAATATGCACCTACATGTGTAAGTACATAATTTTTGTAATATATACAGTTTTGCAGCCTTTTATCCCCACTTAAACAGTATATCTTAGATGACTTTCAATGGCAATGAATATATTCCTATAGCATTATTTGTAATAGCCATCTGGTAATTTATGGTATAGACCTATTTTTTTTTTTTTTAAAGATTTTATTTCTTTATTTGAGACAGAGAGAATGAGAGACAGAGAGCATGAGAGGGAGGAGGGTCAGAGGGAGAAGCAGGTTCCCCGCCGAGCAGGGAGCCCGATGCGGGACTCGATCCCGGGACTCCAGGATCATGACCTGAGCCGAAGGCAGTCGCTTAACCTACTGAGCCACCCAGGCGCCCGACCTATTTTTTTTTTAAGATTTTATTTATTTGACAGAGAGAGACACAGCAAGAGAGGGAACATAAGCAGGGGGGAGTGGGAGAGGGAGAAGCAGGCTTCCTATGGAGCAGGGAGCCCGATGAGGAGCTCGATCCCAGGAGACCTGAGCCGAAGGCAGACGCTTAACGACTGAGCCACCCAGGCGTCCCTGGTATAGACCTATTTGTTATAAATTATAACCAGTGCCTGTTATAGGGCATCTAGGTTATTTCCAGTTTTATACTGTAAAATAATACTCTGAGAAGCATGCTTTTAGCTAAATCATTAGTTAACTTGCTCAGGACAAGTCTCTGGGAATTATATTTCTCAGTCGAGTGGCGTGGTGTGTGCATGTTTTAAAACTTTGGATTTATATTGTTACATTGTCATCCAGAGAAGTTTTGACTGTCTTACCCAGTAGCAGAATAAGAGAATACCTGTTTTCTCACACATTCACTAAAAGTAGAGGATTCAAATTTTTTAAAATATTTGTCAGTTTAGTAAATAAAAGTATTTAATTGAATTAATTTCTTGTTTACAAGTTAGGCAGAGTATATATATATCATATGTGACATCAAATCATGTATCATATATGTCTTGATTACAGGTTAGGACAAATATCTGATAATGCTACTGTAAGGTATATATCCCCATAAGAAAACCAAGACTTAAGAAATTCACCTAAGATTACACACTGAGTAAGTGTGTTAATCCCAGATCATTAAGAATGCCACAGGAACAGAAGAAATGTGATAACAGAGTAGGTGATGAAGGGACTGAAGAAGCATTTGGTGGTGTTTAAGAAGACCATATAGTAGTACTCAGAAGCTGCTGGGAGGCTGGCATTCTCAAGTCAGAGAACATTTATTGTGACATTTATTATATTATTTTTCTCTAGTCTGTATCTCTTTGAAAGCCCTTTGACACAAGGCAGTAAAAACTAAGGAAGATATTAGTTATGCATACAGAGAAAGCAGAGACCCATTAAAATCAATTCTGAGTGACTAGCATGGTGTTGACTTAGTGTAGGTTCTAAAACCTTTATGTGTGAGAGAATACATATACTTTGAACACCAGGTGGGGCAGTTATGAGTTACTGGTTCAGTAGAGCCTAGAAGCTAAATCACAAGAACTACTACTAGCCACTGTTTTCTTAATCCCTGTAACAGCATCTTCCTGTGTTCTTTCCCTGCCACTCATATATGTAATCGCTTCTCAGCTGTGTTAGTGCGTGAATTTTTCTATTTCTTACCAAGGAATTTGCTGCAGTTAGGTAAATAGCTGTATGGTCACAGGGAACCACATAGAGATAAAAAGAATGAAGTAATCTAATAATTGGTGAGTTAAGCATTTAGAAGGATATCCTCCAGATATCTGAGCAAGATTTCCTGTGATGTTGGGAAGAACAATGACACCAGGAGTTAAAAGACATGTACTTTATTCTACCACTGTCTTGGTTTGTCAGGTTTGGGCATCTTTTTTTATTATAGCCTTTTTGTAAAATAGGATGATAATTCTTATTTTCTTTCCCTTTTTTCCTTGGAATCAAATGTTGAAATGTACATGAAGTAAGTTTGCTAATTAAGGATCATAGACCATATATATAGTTTGCCTAACTTGTAACCAAAGACATTAATTCAGTTAAATATTTGTGTTTATTAATACCACAGTGTCATATAGGTCGTATACCTATATCATCCTCAGTGGGGAAAAACTGAGAGCTTTTCTCCTAAGGTCAGGAACACAACAGGGATGTCCTATCACCGCTGTTGTTCCACATAGTACTGGAAGTCCTTGCCTC
The DNA here is from genome assembly GCF_054177405.1 of Leptonychotes weddellii. Classification (NCBI taxonomy): domain Eukaryota; kingdom Metazoa; phylum Chordata; class Mammalia; order Carnivora; family Phocidae; genus Leptonychotes; species Leptonychotes weddellii. The sequence goes on along the minus strand of NW_027739821.1, from coordinate 343 downwards.
AGCAATCAGACAACAAAAAGAAATAAAAGGCATCCAAATCAGCAAGGAGGAAGTCAAACTTCCACTCTTTGCAGACAACATGATACTCTACGTAGAAAACCTGAAAGACTCCACCAAAAAATTGCTAAAACTGATACATGAATTTAACAAAGTTGCAGGATATAAAGTCAGCATACAGAAATTTGTTACATTTCTATACATCAATAATGAAGCAGCAGAAAGAGAAATCAAGGAATCAATCCCATTTACAGTTGCACAAAAACCAGAAGATACCTAGGAATAAACCTAACCAAAGAGGTAAAAGATGTGTACACTGAAAACTGTAGAACACTAATGAAAGAAA
>NW_027739820.1:0-308 GCF_054177405.1 Leptonychotes weddellii | reverse complement strand
GAGGGTGGCTCCGTGTCTGGTTGGGAGGGTGGCTCCATGTCTGGTTGGGAGAGGTGGCTCCGTGTCTGGCTGGGAGGGTGGCTCCGTCTCTGGTTGGGAGGGTGACTCTGTCTGGTTGGGAGGGTGGCTCCGTGTCTGGTTGGGAGGGTGGCTCCATGTCTGGTTGGGAGAGGTGGTTCCGTGTCTGGCTGGGAGGGCGGCTCCGTGTCTGGCTGGGAGGGCGACTCCATCTCTGGCTGGGAGGGCGGCTCCGTGTCTGGTTAGGAGAGGTGGCTCCGTGTCTGGTTGGGAGAGGGCTCCGTGTCTGG
>NW_027739819.1:0-308 GCF_054177405.1 Leptonychotes weddellii | reverse complement strand
TGCGTTTGCATTCCTCCAGATACTTAGAACTCAGCCCATCCAGACACCCCATTTCATTGTATTAGATCTAGCATAAGGTACTAATTAACACTGGCAGAGAATCTCTCTTGCTAGTACCTCTTCACTTCACTTGTAGTTCTGGATGTTGGCCTACAAAGAGCATGTCTAACCCCACACCCACAGGACTGCCTTTCACATATGACAAAGCTGGGATCACTGAGCATCTGTGAGGGAATTGCTCAGTCCCTTTCAAGTAGAACCATCCTGGACACTGGCCTCAGTGTGACCTCCAGTGGTATACACCCTTG
>NW_027739818.1:0-308 GCF_054177405.1 Leptonychotes weddellii | reverse complement strand
CACAGTCTCCGCCTGAGAGACCCTGTCCACCCCGACGCCCCCATCTTCTCCCACCCATCCCACTTTCCCTCACATGCTACCGTCCTTTCTCGCAGAGACTGGAGTCCGCTGCTTCTGTTCTGACAGCAGCCATCCTCACCCACGGATGAGCGCCCACCACTCCACGTTAGGCTCCCCGGCCTCCGGTCAGAGTCCGCTCTCCACCCTCCGGCCTCCTCCACACACCCACACCCAGTGCTCTTCCCCTTGGATTTCCAAGTATGTGCCTTGATCCAAACACCAGTGATGTTTTATTTATTTATTTATTT
>NW_027739817.1:0-308 GCF_054177405.1 Leptonychotes weddellii | reverse complement strand
TTAAGAAGGTAACCTTGGTGAAGGGGAAGCTCCACTATAGCTGAAACCTTGTCCTAATCAGAAAAATTGGCAGATATTTCTGATTGGCCAGAAAGGCCATATACAAGAGAAAGATTCAGTAGCTAAATCCAGCTTTGAGAAGAAAAAGAGAAGGTTCTTGCTACTGTCACTAAACCAGTTGGTGGTGACAAGAACGGTGGTACCCAAGTGGTTAAACTTCATAAAGTGCCTAGGTATCATCCAACTGAAGATGCACCTTGAAAGATGCACTGTGTGCTGAGGCACAGTAAAAAACCTGGCAGGCAGCA
>NW_027739816.1:0-308 GCF_054177405.1 Leptonychotes weddellii | reverse complement strand
TTAACAATGAATTCTGGGACAGGCAAAAGTAAGAAAAGTTAGAAATTAATTTTCAGTAAAGATTTTGAATATATGTGAGACCTTCAACCAAACCAGAAGGGCTTTAGGGACCAGGAAAAACCTGTATATTACCAGCCCATATCTCCATCCATCATTGCCCTCTCCCCAGCAAAATATCCTTTGAAATTTAAGGAAATATAAATAAGGAATACCTTTAACAGGAAAAATAGTTACAAAGAAGAGCCTGCACTGTATGTATAAAGAAAGAAGGTGATCCCCAAGAAGGAGGTATGGGAGAGACCATGGGC
>NW_027739815.1:0-308 GCF_054177405.1 Leptonychotes weddellii | reverse complement strand
TTTTCCCCAGGTTTTAGGGGGTAGGAAAGTAGGGGATGAGCCCTGGATCTGAGATGAATCTTGCAGTACTTGACTTCCATGGAGAATTTTGTAAATACAGAAACTTAGGGATAGAAGAACACAGACATTACAGCATTTCAGTGATTAGCCCAGGATCACATTGTCAGTAAATGGATCTCAGAGATAGAACTCACTTAATAAAGTCTAATATTCTTGATAGCAGGTCAGATCTAGAGGCAGAAGTTGAAATAGGAAGAGAGCTTCTCTTGACTTGCAGAGGCTATAGAATTTCTGGCTTTTGACTACTG
>NW_027739814.1:0-308 GCF_054177405.1 Leptonychotes weddellii | reverse complement strand
TGATGTTTCAAACTGAATTCCCTCCACTTTATAGATGAGACTGTTCAATTACCAGGTAGAAGGTCCGTGCTGTTCACGTGTGAAGATCTCTGGGACATGTTATGAAATCCCGTGTCCTGAACTATCTGATAGAAACACCACATGGTGAGTTGGAACAAGAGTTAGAGAATAACAGAGATAATTAGCATAACATAAAATATAGTTTCAAGTACATATTTCTTTCTGCAACAGAAGAGGTGTGTCGTGCAGTTGAAATTTGACCACCGGGAAAAGATGAATTACAGCACCCAAAGAAAATCGTCTAGATG
>NW_027739813.1:0-308 GCF_054177405.1 Leptonychotes weddellii | reverse complement strand
TGTGGAAATTAAGAAATGAAACACATGGGGCGCCTGGGTGGCTCAGTTGGTTAAACTGCTGCCTTCAGCTCAGGTCATGATTCCAGGGTCCTGGGGGGATCGTGCCCCACATCGGGCTCCCTGCTCATGCGGGAAGCCTGCTTCTCCCTCTGCCTGCCGCTCCCCCTGCTTGTGCTCTTTCTCTCTCTCTCTCTCTCTCGCTATCTCTCTCTCTGTGTCAAATAAATAAATAAAATCTTAAAAAACAATTAAAAAAAAAAAAGAAACATGAACATGGGGGGAAAATGATAGGGAAACCACAAAAACTC
>NW_027739812.1:0-308 GCF_054177405.1 Leptonychotes weddellii | reverse complement strand
GTTAAATCAGCACCCTGACAACCTGAAGTTGTATTTGTTTTCATCAGTCACAAGAGGAGGAGGCAGCCACCCCGGGAGAGGAGGGGGAGCCCCTGGGGGCTCAGCTCCTTCCCTGCACAGGGAAGAGGGGTTTTGTTCTCTGAGCCTCCACTCAGCACCTCCAGCCCCCACAGCAAGGCCTCCCCTGATCAGCTTTTCTCTTTCAGGCCCTTCCATGGGGGCTGGGCCAGAAAGCACTGAGAAGGGTTTTCCTGGGACATACGGGACACCCGGCCCGACTACTAGGCTCACAGCACCTACTCCCCTTC
>NW_027739811.1:0-308 GCF_054177405.1 Leptonychotes weddellii | reverse complement strand
GCAGGCAACCATCTTGCAAGCTGCAGGGTGAGGCCTCCCAGAAAATCACTGGACATTCCAGGCTCTGCAGCGCTTTGGCAATCTGATAATTTTGCTGTCTCCCCAGCAGCTCATTTCCACTCCCCTGCACTCTAATGGGCCACCAGTATAGCGACATCCCTTCTATCTGTGCTAACTGGTGCTAACTGATAACCTTACTCCCAGTGTCTCCAATTCATAATGAGCCAGTCCAATGGATGGGTTCAGCCCATCACGATACAGTAATGACAATCCTGGACCAGGTGAGCTCCGCTGGGCGCTCCTCACTG
>NW_027739810.1:0-4718 GCF_054177405.1 Leptonychotes weddellii | reverse complement strand
GTGAATTATGTGAGACTGTTGAATCACAGACCTCTACCTCTGAAACAAATAATACATTATACGTTAAAAAAAAAAAAAAAAGATAGTAGGAAGGAAAAAATGAAGGGGGGAAAATTGGAGGGGGACAAACCATGAGAGACTATGGACACTGAGAAACAAACTGAGGGTTCTAGAGGGGAGGGGAGTGGGGGAGTGGGTTAGCCTGGTGATGGGTATTAAAGAGGGCACATACTGAATGGAGCACTGGGTATTATACACAAACAATGAATCATGGAACACTACATCAAAAGCTAATGATGTAATGTATGGTGATTAACATAACATAATAATAATAAAAAAAAGAAAGTAAAAAAAAAACCCAAGAAATATTGTAGCAATAAAGAAATATATTCCATACTGTTAAAAAGGATAATTCTCTAGAATATAGAACAATTAAAATCCAGAAAAATCAAATCTTATACAAAAAATCATAACTAAAAGAAGAAATAGACATTTCCATAAGGTTTTAATAATTTTATTCAGTAAATAATAGAATAAGCAGTAAAAAATTTAACAAACAATATAAAAGATTAGAAAGGCACAGCTAACATTATTTATGTGTTAAAAAATAAGGCTGCAAAAAATTAATGACCTAATCTATTTCCATACATCAGGAAAAAAACAGTAAACTAAGCCCCCCACACAAACATAAAAAGGATAATTAAGATAATCACCTTAGGATAGCTTAAGATAATTAAGATGAAAACAGAAATTGATGAAATAGAAAACAAATATATAGTAGAGGGAATCAACAAAGAGATGGTTCTTTGAAAATAGAAATAAAATTGAGGGGTGCCTGGGTGGCTCAGTCAGTTAAGCGTCTGCCTTTGGCTCAGGTCATGATCCCAGCATTCTGGGATCTAGCCCTGCATTGGGCTCTTTGCTCAGTGGGGAGTCTGCTGCTTCTTCTCCCCCTCCCCTGACTCATGCTTGCTCTCTCTCTCTCTCCTTCTCTGAAATAAATAAATAAAATCTAAAAAAAAAAAAGAAATAAAATTGATCAACATGGGTCCTATTTCTCTTATTGTCAAGTAAACTCCTACCAGATCTGACTGTTCTCTGGAAAGCAAATATAAACTTTGGACAAAATACAGAAACCAAGAAACCAAAAATCTGAAGCCAAGCAGGCAGATTCTGGAAGAAAATCAACATATGGGAGAAGGGAATGACACAAAGTGATCTGCCTAGTATTATGGCTTTTAGCCAGAGGACAGGTCAACACGTGTATTAGTTTGCTCAGGCTGCCATAACAAAATACCATAGATTGAATGACTTAAAAAACAGAAATTTATTTCCTCACAGTTCTGGAGACGGGAATTCCAAGATCAAGGTGCTAGCAGACTCAGTGTCTAGTTGGGTTGTTGACAGCTGCCATCTCACTGAGTGTTCACATGAATCTTCTCTGTGTGTGTGTGAAGAGAAAGAGAGCTCTCTGGTGTCTCTTTTTATAAGGATGCCAATCCTATTGTATCAGTACCTCACTTTTATTACCTCATTTAACCTTAATTACATCCAGAGAGGACTCATATTCAAATATAGACACGCTAGGGTTAGAATTTCAACATATGAATTTGGGGACACAAATATTCAGTCTATACCAATGGGGTAGCTATAACTCTAATAGAAAACCCACAGTCTTTTTGCCTAAGAATTGGATAATAGAGTTAAGGATAGAAATTAAGAAATAGAAATTGAGGAGGGAATCCTAGAGAAGACCTGAGAAGGAGAGCCTCACATTATACATTTAATCTTTGCTCAAATCTTTACCTGACTCTGGGTCAGGCATGCATGGGACAGACTCCAGCTAAGGATAAAAGAGTTGGACTGAGCTTTGAGAGGCTACTCAAGAGATAGAGTTTGCAATTTCAGTCCAACCAAGCTAAATGCCTGCTAAAATAAAAACATCAATACTCTTCTGAAGAGCTGAGCAGAATCAGAGTTTCACAACATAACAATCACAATGTTCAGGATAGAATTAAAAATCCCTCAACATATGAAAAAGCAAAAGAATGTGACCCATTCTCAAGAGAAAAGAAAATCAACGGAGGCTAAACCTGGGAAGACTCAGATGCTGAAATCAGCAACATTTCATTTTAAAGCAGTTGTTATATCTGTGCTCAAGAATGAAAAGGAAATATGCTCACAATGAGTGAAAAGATAAGACATCTCAGCACAGAAAACTATACATAATCAAATGGAATTTTAGAACTTAAGAAATATACAATATTTGAAATTTTAAAAATGGATGTACTTAATAGCAGAGGGAGATGACAGATGGAAGTGTAAGTTAAATTAAAGGGAGAAATAATCCAATATAAAGAAGCTAGAAAGAAATTGAAAAAATATAAACAGAGTTTCAGAAACCTATGAGAGAATATCAAAAGGTCTAAGATATATGTCATTGAGTTCCAAAAGGAGATAGTAGAGAGAATGGGGTAGAAAATAAAATTGGTCTCTGGTAGGGAGAGGGAGAGAGGCCAATATAAGCATGAAAAGTGGGTTATTAATATAGATTCTATTGTCCTTAGAAACAGAATGGCAGATGTTATGAACAACTTCCTGACAATGATTTTGAAAATTTAAATAAAATTAGTAAACTCTTAAAAAAACTTTTTAAAGCAAACCCAAGAATAAATAGAAAATATGTCTAATACTCTAACTACTAAAGAAATTAAAATATAAAGTATATAAATAAAAACCTTTAGGAAACTTCAGGCAATGATGTCTTCTCTAACACAATCTTCCAAACATTTAAGGGAGAAAAAAATCAATTTTTTACAAACTCTTTCAGAGCACAAACAAAGAGGGAGTAGTTCTCATTTTTTTCAAGGCCTGCATAACCTTACACCTTAAGAATATTAAAAGAAAGAAAAAGAAAGAAAGGAAGGAAGGATGAAAGGAAAGAAGGAAGGAAGGAAAGAAGGAAGGAAGGAAAGAAGGAAAGGAAAAAGAAAGAAAGAAAGAAAGGAAAAGAAAAAGAAAGAAAGAAAGAAAGAAAAAGAAAGAGGAAGGAAGGAAGAAAGAAGGAAGGACGGAGGGAGGAAGAGGGAAAGAAATGGAAAAAGGTAATTTCTGGCAATCTCACTCATGAACATAAATGTGAAAAATCTCAAACAGAATATTAGGAAATAATATAGAATGATATACAAAAGGGATAATGACATATCATGGCAAAGATGAACTTATTCAAGGAATACAAAATTGGTTTAACATTCAAAAATCAGTCCATATAATTGATCACTTTAACAGAATAATTGAGAAAATCATAGGATTATCTCTCAATAGATAGAGGAAAAGCATTTGTTAAATTCAGTATCCAATCATAATAAAAAGTTCTTTTCATCAAACTAGGAAAAAAGGAACTTCTTTAATCTAATAAAGGGCATCTACAAAAACACACAGAAAATTTCATATTTAAAAGAAAAATATTGTAAATCTCATCACCTTCCTCTGCTTCCCCTCCTCCAGGGATTGGACCAAGCCAAGTATGCCATCGTTACACTTCTGTTCAAAATTTCACTGGAGGTAGAATGAGGCAAGAAAAATAAATAAAATGTATAAGATCTGGAAAGGAAGAAATAAAACTGTTGTAATTCATGGATGATATGGTTGTATATGTAGAAAAAAACAAGTGGCTCAGATTAATGACTAGAATTAAAAAATGATTTTATCAGGTTTGCCGTATATGCCTCTGTGTGAACAGCAAACATAAGATGAAACAAGAACACCCTTTACAACAGCATGGGAAACATTACATATCTATAAAGAAATTTTATAAAAATATGTAAGACCTTTGCAAAAAAACTACAAAATATTTTTGAGAAAAATGAAAAAGACCTAAAGAAATGGAGGTGCCTACTCAATTCGTGGATTGGAATTTCAATATTGTAATGATGTTAATCATTCCTAAACTGATATATAGATTTAAGATAAGCCCAATATCCCAGCAGATCTACAAATGTGTAGACATTTATGACAAAGGAGGCACTGCCCAGCAGTATATAAAAGACAATCTTTTTGATACTTAATATTGAGCAAATAGAATATCCATAAGGAAAAAAATGCCTCTTTATCATCCACAAATATTGATTCCATATAGATTACAGGTTTAAATGTGAAAATAAAATGAAAAAATTCTAGAACATAGCGTAGGATAATATCTTTATGATTTGGGAGAGGCATGGATTTTTTTTTAAAGGACACAAAAGACTATATGAAAGAAACGTTGACTTCATTAAAATTAAGAGCTTCTCCTCATCAAAGGCACATTTAAAAAGTAAAAAGGCAATCTACATAATTTACAATATATATAACTAACAAAGGACACATATATAGAATATGCAATGTATCCCACATATCAGTAAGATAAAGACAATGCAATTTTAAAAATTGGCAAGGGGGTGCCTGGGTGGCTTAGTCAGTTGAACCTCTGACTCTTGATTTAGGCTCAGGTCATGATCTCAGGATCGTGGGATTGAGCCCTGAGTGGGGCTCTGTGCTCAGTGTGGAGTCTCTTCTTTCCCTCTGCTCTTCCCCCCCACCAATAAATAAATCTCAAAAAAGGAATGAGATCTTGCCATTTGCAACGACGTGGATGGAACTGGAGGGTATTATGTTGAGTGAAATAAGTCAAACAGAGAAAGACATGTATCATATGATCTCACTGATATGAGGAATTC
>NW_027739809.1:0-308 GCF_054177405.1 Leptonychotes weddellii | reverse complement strand
GTGTCTGGAGGCCTGGTGTCCGTTTCACCCCCACCACCCCACACCTACTCTGCAAGGATAAAACACGTCGCTTCAATGGGCTTCAGGTTTTGGACCATTAGGAACGATCGTGCGCTGGGAATTAGGCTCCTTGTCAATTCCTGGGAGTCCTTCCGGCTTCTGGGAGTGGTGTGACAATCACAACTGTATGTGACAATGCGTTCTAAGTTCTTAATGTGTGTTTTTCTCTCTGGCTTTGTTTTTTAATGACTCTTTAATTAGCACTTTGTTTCTGAACCACCCCAAGCACTTCATTTGCATTGCCTCAT
>NW_027739808.1:0-308 GCF_054177405.1 Leptonychotes weddellii | reverse complement strand
CAGGCTTTTCTGATGCTCTGCTTCCTGTGCCAACCAGCATTTCCAAGTGAGAATGTTGCTCTCAGATGAGCTGTGGGCTCCAAACAACTGAACCAAATATTTTATTGATAAGTTACCAGGGGGGCAGGGTGCCCTGCAGAATAGCGCCCTGTGCCGATTTGAATTATTAATTGCATATCAGCCACACACCTCCCGCCACCATCCTGCCCCTCCGGCCCCAGGAAGATAATATCGCCATTCTGATAAGCAATCTGAGTCAACTCCATGCACCTGTCTTTTCCTTTTAGAAAAACAGTTCGACTCGAGTG
>NW_027739807.1:0-308 GCF_054177405.1 Leptonychotes weddellii | reverse complement strand
CTATGTTCTCCTCTAGGATTTTGATGGATTCCTGTCTCACATTGAGGTCTTTCATCCATTTTGATTTTATCTATGTGGATAGTGTAAGGGAATGGTCCAGTTTCATTCTTCCATATGTAGCTGTCCAATTTTCCCAGCATCACTTATTGAAGAGACTGTCTTTTTTCCACTGGATATTTTTTCTTGATTTGTCAAAGATTGGTTGACCATAGAGTTGAGGGTCCATTTCTGGAATCTCTATTCTGTTCCATTGGTCTATGTGTCTGTTTTTGTGCCAATACCATGCTGTCTTGGTGATCACAGCTTTG
>NW_027739806.1:0-308 GCF_054177405.1 Leptonychotes weddellii | reverse complement strand
TCTTCAGTAAACTATTTATATGCCTAAATGGTAAAGGAAAGAGATAATATATATTTTTATGTTTCTGAGCAATATTTTTTAATGTATACCTGTCTTGTGGAAGAATATGCAGGTAAATAAGACCATGATTTGTAAAGTGCATGTTCGAATTTTTGTTTTTGTAAATGGTTAGATACATTTCCTGGGTAACTTAGAAAACAGAGTTGCTCATAAGGTGAGGGACAGTTAAACTGGTTCTCATGAATACCCAAAGGTCATGTACATAATCTAAGTACACTAATACTATCCTAAGCTTTTTTTTCTCATTT
>NW_027739805.1:0-308 GCF_054177405.1 Leptonychotes weddellii | reverse complement strand
GCGTGCTGAGAGGGTTTCTCTGGGCCTGCACTTCCTCGAGGTCGGAAGGGGCAACACTTAGCATTAATTTTGGGGAGTTCCTGAATGTAAGCACGACGGGGCAGGGGCGGCCTGTGAACCCCACCGGCAGGGGTGAAAATACCTTCTCCCCACAGGCTTCCGGGGGAGCCCTGGCAGCAGATTCTGATTTCAGCTCTAGTCCTGCTACTCACGAGTGAGTGACCTGGGGCTCGTTGCTGGATCTGTCTGTTTCTGAATCCTTGTTTGCCAAATGCAGGGATTTCTTCTAACCTAATGAGAATTCTCCT
>NW_027739804.1:0-308 GCF_054177405.1 Leptonychotes weddellii | reverse complement strand
GTATGGTCCTGAACTTGGGGAGGACCTCGCTGAACTGCTCTGAACCCAGCTCAGTTGCTCTAACTTCTGAGTAAACTCAGGCAATATACTCACAGGCCAAATCCATAATTGCCCTAGAGCAGTACCCAGAGTTTGCAAAACTGCCAATTTATAGCTCATAGCCGTTGGTCTTATTTTCTTTTTTCTTTTTTTTTTTTTTTTTAAGATTTTATTTATTTATTTCAGAGAGAGAGAATGAGAGAGAGCACATGAGAGGGGGGAGGGGCAGAGGGAGAAGCAGACTCCCCACCGAGCAGGGAGCCCGATGC
>NW_027739803.1:0-308 GCF_054177405.1 Leptonychotes weddellii | reverse complement strand
TTGGTGTTGAGTTGTATAGTTCTTTATATATTTTTGATGTTAACCCCTTATCATATATATCATTTGCAAATATCTTCTCTCATTCAGTAGGTTGCCTTTCCGTTTTGTTGATGGTTTCCTTCACTGTACAAAACCCTGTTATTTTAATGTAGTCCCAATAGTTCATTTTTACTTTTATTTCCCTTGCCTGAGGAAACGTATCTACAAAAATGTTGTGAAGGCTGATGTCAAAGAAATTACTGCCTGTGTTTTCTTCTAGGAGTTTTATGATTTCAAGTCTCACATTTAGGTCTTTAATCCACTTTGAG
>NW_027739802.1:0-308 GCF_054177405.1 Leptonychotes weddellii | reverse complement strand
GTTCTTTCTTTTTTAAGAGAAACTCTAAATGCTGTCAATTTCCTTATAGGCACAGAGTTGGCTACATTCTGCAGACTTGGATATGTTATGGTTTTAATTTTCATTCCGGTAAAAATATTATCTAATTTCCCTAGAGACTTTCTTTTGATCCACAATTATTTAAAAGTGTGTTTTTGTCAATTTCAAAAATATTTGCATGGTTTCCAACTATCTTTCTGTAATTGATTCCTAGTTTAATTCTGTTGTGGTCAGAATACATGCTTTGTATGATTTTATTTCTTTGACATCTGTTTATTTTATGACCCTAG
>NW_027739801.1:0-308 GCF_054177405.1 Leptonychotes weddellii | reverse complement strand
TTTGTGTGCACGCGTGTGCATCTGTGTGTAACGTGTTTTGTGTAATTTAAGGTCCCAACACCTGTGAAAGCTGATCTTCTTTGCCCTGGACCCTGACCTGCTCCTCAGCGGTATGCGGGCTGGCTTCTGAGTGCTGGGGAGGGTAGGAGCAGGGCCCAGGAGCGTGGGGAAACAGCAATACACTTCCAGGGTCTGGGGCTATGCTACACAGCAGCACAAATCTCGCACAAAGCTCTTAAGCAGGTCCGCCCTTGGGGTGGAAGGGGGACTTTTCTTCACCAGGGCCCAAGTCCTCTGCTCTTGGCTGC
>NW_027739800.1:0-308 GCF_054177405.1 Leptonychotes weddellii | reverse complement strand
AGCAGGCATGAAACACGCACAGAGGGAAAGCTCCCCAGTTCTCATCTTCTCCTGTGAGTGGCGACTGACTCGTCCTTCTGGCAGAATCCAGGACAAGCAGGTGACCAAGCCGTGCACCCGTCTGACCAGGCTGGTCCATGTGATGGCCAAGGCCTTCTGGCCCCGAACAGAAGTGCTGAGAAGTCTAAGCACCCCACCCCGCACTCCCCCCGCTTCCGGGCCCTGGCGAGGCCCTGGCCCTGTTCTACACACCGGGCTCCTGATCCCTCTGAGGACCCGCAGTTGCTTCAGAGATGGTGAACCATGTT
>NW_027739799.1:0-4719 GCF_054177405.1 Leptonychotes weddellii | reverse complement strand
CCTCGGATTCACTTCTCCGCACGTCCTACCTTCCAGAAAGTGGTCGCTTTTCTCTTCAGAGAGTTGTTGCTATTCCTTTCTTCGATCTCCTGTTGAGTTTGTAGGTGTTCAGAATGGTTTGATCCCTATCCAGCTGAATTCCTGAGAGGAGATGAAATCCAGGTCTCCTACTCCTCCGCCATCTTGCTCCGCCCCCTAGTCAAGCAAGTTTAAGAGCTATCCAAGATCCATTGGATGGAGAATTAGATTTCATCTTTCAGTGAGTGGAGTATCAAAGAATTTTTGCTATCATTAATCCAGCAGAAAAACTTCATAGAATGTTGTTATATACTAATGTTAAAATCTGAAGTTTCATTTGATGAGTATGAAAACTTCTAAAGAACGAAGCTCTTAGTTTCTGATTTATTTTTATATTGAGAATGTCTTGGTATTTTTCAATTTATAGTTGACATTTAGAGACTCGAGGGAACATGTAGACATTGTCAGATGAGTTAAACCCTATCTACAGTTTGATCTTTGTTAATAAAGTAAAATGAGGCAAATGTGACCTTTGTCCTAATAATGTTTTTAGGGAAGGATTTTTAAAGATCTGTTCAGCCATTTGACAATTTCACCCACATTTAAGAAATCTCAAAGATGTAATTGTGATGGGTCTATGTATGTAAAGATTGAATTTGAGTAATCTCTGGGTAAATGAGGTTGTGAAACTGTCTAGCTCTCCCCTGAATTATATGCACTAGAAGAGTATATACCAATGTTCTTTGTGTTCTTATGCATATTATTGCAGACCTAGAATTCTTTTTTTAAATTTTTTTAAATTTTATTTTATTATGTTATGTTAGTCACCATACATTATATCATTAGTTTTTGATGTAGGGTTCCATGATTCATTGTTTGCATATAACACCCAGAGCTCCATTCAACACCTGCCCTCCTTAATACCCATCACCTGGCTAACCCATTCCCCCACCCCTCTCCCCTCTAAAACCCTCAGTTTGTTTCTCAGAGTCCATCAGACTTAGAATTCTTAAACTCCATCTTCTTAATCCAAACCAAGAAAAATTCTGTTTTTCATTTGGTCCTGACACTTTCATCTAACTAGTCTTTGTAAAATGCCAATTTTGGCATGTCATGTGTGTGTGTGTGTGTGTGTGTGTGTGTGTGTGTGATGTGCTGTTCAGATTCACAGCAGAAGTGAGAGGAAGGTACAGAGATTCCCCACATGCCCTCTGCCCCAACACATGCATAGACATTATCAAACATCACTCATCACAGTGGTACATGTTATAACTGATGAACCTACATTAACACATCATTTTGTTCAAAGTCCATAGTTTATCTTAGGGTTCCCTCTTGGTGGTATACATTCATTCTGTGGGTTTGGACAATGTGCAATGACAGGTATCCATTATTATAGTATCATACAGGGTATGTTTACTGCCCTAAACATTCTCTGTGCCCTATCCATCTTTTGCTCCTACCCCTACTGCTCCCATTTTTTAAAAATCAGTAAAATAGGTATAATTACAACTGCCTTGTAGTGTTGCCCATGAAGATTAGCTATAACATTGTGGGCCACACAATAGGCATTTAATACATGGGAGCCATTATTATTATTATTATTCAATAAGCAAAATTTTTCTGTTTTCTTTTACTTCAGCTTAGATCATTTGATTTTACTCACCAAATGGAGATCAGGAAAGATGGAGTTAGGGATTAGAATGAAAGATTGATAGTGCCAGAAAGGATCTGAGAGCTTACTCAGTGTGTCTAGTATAAGCCCTTTTATCAGAGACTGAAGCCCAAGCTTGTTAAGTATCTTGCTGTAGCTATCATATAGAAAAATATTACTTATAATATTTCATGTAAGGAATACATTATAATAAAATAATAATATTAATAACATTTTAAATTATCAAAATAATAATTATATTTTTATTAACATGGAGATGATCAGTGAGAAACTTAGGAACAGAACCTAGTCCCTGAATCTTCCCCTTTGTATTTCTTTCAACATGAATAAAACTTAAGTGGGCATAATGACTTAACATTCCCCAAATACTAACTCCAAATGAACAGGGATAATATTTACCTATGCTCTCATATATAGCTCCTTGTGAATTTAAATACATAGGGAAAAGAATTCTAATTGTTTAAATTTTATTCCCACCTAAAGAATATATTATATAGGGGCACCTGGGTGGCTCAGTCGTTAAGCGTCTGCCTTCGGCTCAGGTCCTGATCTCAGGGTCCTGGGATCGAGCCCCGCATCAGGCTCCCTGCTCCGTGGTAAGCCTGCTTCTCCCTCTCCCACTCCCCCTGCTTGTGTTCCTTCTCTTGCTGTGTCTCTCTCTCTGTCAAATAAATAAATAAAATCTTTAAAAAAAAAAGAATATATTATATATTCCCCTAGGAATGTGTTCTACAAAAAGGGAAACTAATGTCAACTCCATGATTTTAGAACTTCAGGAAGAAAATACTCTAATTTTTTGTGACATACACTTCTGAAATGACAAATCCATATTTTTGGTTTCCTAAAATAAAACTGCTACAGCAAATAAAAAAATCATTAGATCAAGCAACTTGTTTCCATGATCTTTAGTTCAAATTCAGTGTCCCTCCAATTCTGCATTCCAATTCAAGAATAATTGTGTGGGGCTTAGAATAAGGCATGCACATAAATGAGGAACAGTTTTTCATAATCATTTTTTTAGATAACTGACCTAGTTTCATCATAGTGCATCTTGGGCATAACAGTTTGGAGTCTAAAGACAGGGCAGGGGGGTGGAATTTATACCCTTTTTTCTTGTCAACTGATAGAAAACTTTCTACAGAAAGTCATCTGCTAATATATTTAGCACTACCTAAACATCCAGAAAAGCAAAGAAGACTCAACTGTAGCCTGCTTGCCCTTAATGGGTCCCAGCTTTTTCCTTCAAATATACCACCCAAAAGAAAAGTACAATAAATAAAAATAAGGACCAGAAATGTTATCTTGTACCTAAAGTTTCGTAATCTATGAAAATTGGAGACCCATAAGATAGATCACACTATCAGACAAATGCATATGTGAAAGTGACTTTAGGTACAAATTTTCAGTTATAAAATAAGTCATGGAGATGAAAAGTAGATTGTAGGGAATATAGCCAATAATATTGTAATAACCTTGTATTGTGAGAGATGGTGACTCCACTTACCATGGTGAGCATTGAATAATGTATAGAATTGTTGAATCAATATGCTATACACCCCAAACTAATATAACATTCCATGTTAATTACACTTCAATATCAAAAAAAAAAATGAAAAAAAGAAAAATCAATGAAGGGGAAGTGGGAGAAGATTCATTATTATTTTCTATGGAATTTGTGTGTGTGTATTCATGGGAGAGATCAGTACTGAAAAAGTATGGACAAAAAGTTTTTTTTAAATGTATGAAGCAGGGGCGCCTGGGTGCCTCAGTCAGTTGAGCGTCTGACTCTTGGTTTCAGCTCAGATCATGATCTCATGAGTTGTGGGATTGAGCCCTGCATCAGGCTGCATGCTTGATGGGGAGTCTGCTTGAAGATTTTCTCCCTCTGCCCCTCCCCCAACTCTTGCACACACACTCTCTCTCAAATAAATAAATATTTTTAAAAAATGAATGTATGAAGCATTAACAAAATAATATGTTTTTACATGGATGCATATAAATGTAATAAAAATATAAATAGGATACTTAGTAAGTTTATGATAGTGGTTTCCTCTAGAGAAAGAAGGGACTGGAAAAGTGAACAAAGAGAATTTCAACTTGATATGCATTTTATATTTTATTTTATGTAAAAGACATGAAGCCAATATATTTGTATTAACCAGTTCCTGGAAAAGTTGATAAAGATTATCTAATTATTCTGTTCCTTTTTGGGGCAAGATTTCAAGTTCCATTCCTTTTTTTTTTTTCTTAGCAAGAAATTTTCTCAATATTTTCTCTTTAATTTCACCTACATATAGACAGAAAAGAGACTTCTTACCTGTTTGCCTGTCTGTCTGCTATCTATCTATCCATCAGTCATTTATTTTTGTCTATTCACTTATTCATTTTAATGCAGTTTTTTAGATGTACACTTTTACTCTTTTAAATCTTCAGCTGCCTCTCTTCTTTTGGGCATAGAGCAGCTCTTCATTCACTTACAAAGCAGAACTAATTCAGGTTCCTTGAGGGAGAAAAAAGGCCCTAAGGTATATTGGAATAGGTGTCACCTTCCCCCATGTCCCCATGGATGAGCTGAAGGAGTGAAGCCTAATTCAGTAGTTCCTATTGCCACTAGGGACACGGCTGAAAATTGGTTCCTATTGAGTTATCTGTATCAGGAGTAGTAAAGGGGAGCCTCCCCCAGCCCCTGGAAAAATTGCTTCTCCAGACAAACTTGAGAGGTTTAAAGAGATCATTTGGATCCCAAGAAGGCCTCCCACTCCTAATAATCTACTTGACTGAAATACTTATGATTGAAGGACACATTAATTTAATTTAAGGAGCTGCTTTTAACAAGTGAATGTGTTTAACTGACTTAATACAACTCCAAGTCAGCCATTTACATGGTAGTGTGAATTGTCTAATTTAGATCACATTTCCTTAATCACCTAGATGAGATTAGCTGCACTGAGGGGAAAAAATAGATCAATCAATTTTAAAAGACAGAAGGAATGAGAAGGAAAGTAACTTTGTTCAAGTATTTATGT
>NW_027739798.1:0-308 GCF_054177405.1 Leptonychotes weddellii | reverse complement strand
TTCTTTCTTTTTTTCAGTTTCGGTTTAAGAACAGCAGGAAGTAATTATATAATAATTTACAGAGATATGTTCTGATCAGCAAAAATAGGAAGCATATATCACTGTGTGCATGAGAAATTTTTTACAAATAAAGGTGAAGTGTGTATTGTTTTTTAACTGATCAGAAGTCATTGAACTTTCTTAATTCTTTTTTTTTTTTTTCCATTTTTTTACTATATGCTTTATTGATTTAAGTCAGCAATCCCTCAGAGAGAAGTGTCACAGGAAATACTTCAGGTGGAGGTTTTTATTCAGCTGATTTTTTTTTT
>NW_027739797.1:0-308 GCF_054177405.1 Leptonychotes weddellii | reverse complement strand
GGGAAAAAGAAAAATTCAAAAAAAAAGACAAAGAAAGTTAAAAAAATATATTAACTTTGAAAGACTAAAGAATCATGGTAAAAAAGCCATGAATTCTATGTGCAGTATCCCCCTAGTGCTGGAGTTTTGCGGTTCTCATTGATCAGTAAACTTGGTCTTGGCTTGTTGTTCTTGCTGATCTTCTGGGGGAGGTGTCTGTTGCTGTCATTCTCTGATGTCTTTGCCAGAGGCGGAATTGCCCTGCCCTTGCTGGTCTGGGCTAGGAATCTGCTCGGTTTTGCTCTCGGGAGCTTTTGTTCCCTGCAAGC
>NW_027739796.1:0-308 GCF_054177405.1 Leptonychotes weddellii | reverse complement strand
TCGCCTCTCCAGCTCTTCCCACTCCCCAGGGATGCTTAGGAGAAAGCCCAATCCTGCCCTTCTGAGAGGGCCTTCTTTTGGACATCCACTGCCTGCCAGCCACTTGAGAGATGTGTCTCTCCAGGATGTGGCTAGAGGTGAGCTCATTGGGCACACTGTTCTCCTCTAGGGATGCTTTCCCCTGGGGCATCCTCAAACTGCAAATATGCAAAATGCCAAATGTCTCCTCTCTAGTCCTCTCTGCACCACCTGAAATCCGGTGGTTTGTCAGAGGTATGGAGACGTGTTCCTCTCCACCTGTGTTGGAC
>NW_027739795.1:0-308 GCF_054177405.1 Leptonychotes weddellii | reverse complement strand
AATACATCATGAGTGTTTGATGTGGTGATCCCCGATTTATTGTTTTCATATAACACCCAGCGCTCCATGTAGTAAGCGCCCTCCTTAATACCCATCACCAAGCTAACCCGTCCCGCACCCCCCCACCCAGCCCAAACCCTCAGTTTGTTTCTCAGAGTCCATAGTCTCTCATGGATCATCTCTCCCTCTGATTTCCCCCCCTTCATTTTCCCCTTTCTTCTCTTAATGTCCTCTATACTATTCCTTATGTTCCACAAATAAGTGAAACCGTATGATAATTGACTTTCTCTGCTTGACTTATTTCACTT
>NW_027739794.1:0-308 GCF_054177405.1 Leptonychotes weddellii | reverse complement strand
CTTGTTAATTTTAGCCATTCTGACTGGTGTGAGGTGGTATCTCACTGAGGTTTTGATTTCTATTTCCCTGATGCCGAGTGATGTTGAGCACTTTTTCAGATGTCTGTTGACCATTTGGTTGTCTTCTTTGCAGAAATGACATACACCATTTGTGTTCCCATTTCTTTGGTAGAAAATAGCCAGTTCACTTAACCTAGATGAAAGAGTGGCTGAAAAATACAATTCTTGCCTGCACAGTTGCTCCCACTAACAACTCTGCACTATAAATTGGGGTCATGAGCCATTTCTGCCACAATGAATAAAGAAAT
>NW_027739793.1:0-308 GCF_054177405.1 Leptonychotes weddellii | reverse complement strand
GGGTTCCCATACGCAGAATGTTTGAAAACCAGTGGCGGAGGTGATCCTGTCTGTATTACGGTCTAAGCTAGTGGGTCCTGGGCCCGCTGGTCCCAGGCACACCTGGCATAGTCCGTTCCTGCCGTGACGTTAGTGTTAACGACTGCTTAAGAACATGAGCACGTGTTTATGTGCGTCACCTGGAGGGATCGGACACGATCTGGACAACGAGCCACCCCCTGGAACCCCTGCTCCTCCTCACCCCTCCTCTGGCTGCAGCGGCCCACAGCAGGAACAGCACAAACGAACCCGCATGCACGCCCCAGGCG
>NW_027739792.1:0-308 GCF_054177405.1 Leptonychotes weddellii | reverse complement strand
GTGAGCCGTGATTCCGTGGGCAGATATCAGAGGATAAATGGCAGCAGGAGGGTGCCTGGCCGTGGGGATCCTACACCGCTGGTGAGTGACAGCCTCGCGCGCTGCGGACGGGCGCAGACTTGCAGACCGGTAGCGGCTGGGAAAGGACTTTAGGGCAGCCCCCGCTCCCCGGGGTGGAAACCCGGAGCGGTGGGGTTGCACCTGCGAACTGCAGCCCCCGATTCGGAAACCCGGAGTGGTGGAGTTGCGTGTGAGCGAATTGGGAGCGGCTGGCGGTTTTAGAAGCACAAAGGGCAGAGATGTGCCCT
>NW_027739791.1:0-308 GCF_054177405.1 Leptonychotes weddellii | reverse complement strand
ACTTCATCTAAATCTAATGATGTAATGTATGGGGATTAACATAAGAATAAAAAAAAAATAAAAAAAAAATTGATCATGCAAAGTAGCAAATGATAAGTGACAGCATGGGAGGGGCAGGGCAGTTAAAATAGTAATATAATTTTAAAAATAGTTATCTAGGGGTGCCTGGGTGGCTCAGTCGGTTAAGCATCTGCCTTCAGCTCAGGTCATGATCCCAGGGTCCTGGGATTGAGCCCCACATCGGGCTGGCTCCCTGCTCTGTGGGGCGTCTGTTTCTCCTCTCCCTCTGCCTGCCGCTCCCCCTGCTT
>NW_027739790.1:0-308 GCF_054177405.1 Leptonychotes weddellii | reverse complement strand
GGTGGGTGTGATTTGGGGGCTGCAGGAACCGTGCAGTGCGGCCGGTGGACTCTGCGTGGCAAGGTCGTGAGGCCCGAGTAAACCAGCCTGGCCAGGTTTGGGGTCTGGTCTCTGTGCTCTGTCTGAAAATGTCTCTGTGTCCCAGTGTCTCTCCTTGAAGGATTTGTTTTAACCTCTCCAAATTTCTAATTTGTTTTTCCAGAATAACGTGATTTCCTACTCTTTCAAGCACTTAGGAAAGATGAGTAGTGTTTACAACAGTGGCTCAGTAAGTGGCGGTCCGTGGTGTGTCTACAGCAGTCAGGCTG
>NW_027739789.1:0-308 GCF_054177405.1 Leptonychotes weddellii | reverse complement strand
TGGAGCACAGAACTGAGCTGAAACCAATTTCTAGTCTGGCCAAGCGGCTGCTCAGTTTCTCCTCCTCTGCAAAACAGGCAGCGTGGAGGAGGGAAGGGGTAGGTGGGCAGAAGGGAGAGTAATATTCACCTTTTATTAATTCAGAGGTAAGATGGAGACCTAGTCTGTAAAGCCTCAGACATTATGGAACCAAATCTGTTTCCGCTTCTCTACAGTAACGCCAGCCAAGAAATAGAAGGTTCAAGAGTTTTGATCCCAGCCCCACCTTCAGTGTGTAATTACGGCACATTTCCTCACATCCTCGTTTT
>NW_027739788.1:0-4719 GCF_054177405.1 Leptonychotes weddellii | reverse complement strand
GGGGTGGTGGGAGGGATGGGGTGTCTGGGTGATAGGCATTGGGTATGTGCTATGGTGAGCGCTGTGAATTGTGCAAGACTGTTGAATCACAGATCTGTACCTCTGAAACAAATAATGCAATATATGTTAAGAAAAAAAAAAGAAGATAGCAGGAGGAGAAGAATGAAGGGGGGAAATCAGAGGGGGAGACGAAGCATGAGAGACGATGGACTCTGAAAAACAAACTGAGGGTTCTAGAGCGTAGGGAGGTGGGAGGATGGGTTAGCCTGGCGATGGGTATTAAAGAGGGCACATTCTGCATGGAGCACTGGGTGTTATGCACAAACAATGAATCATGGAACACTACATCAAAAACTAATGATGTAATGTATGGTGATTAACATAATAAATTTTTTTTAAAAAACCCACTAATGATGTAATGAATGGTGACTAACATAACATAATAAAATAAAATTAAAAAAAAAAAAGAACAGATCCATTTAAGTAAAAACCAAATTTCTCGACTCCCAAGTCTAAGGCTCTTTTACAGGTACCTCCTTATGTGGGTCTGTAAAAATTCAACAATAATCCATTTTTCTTACATTCTTCCTGATTGTAGGAAAACCCAGCCAGCAGAATTACAGTATGCCAATGAACTGGGTGTAGAAGATGAAGACATAATTACTGATGAGCAAAGAGGCCCAGAACAACAGTCTATATTCACCGCACCCACTGGCATTAGCCAGCCTGTAGGCAAAGTGTTTGTGGAAAAAAGCCGTAAGTCGTTCTTGTTTTGGAACATGAGCTTTCTGGGATTTACACAAGGATATCCTTTGATTTAGGAACATTTCTGGAGATCTGAATTAGGGAAATAAAGATATGGACAAAAATTTAAACACAAAGCTAATCATCATATTATTCTTGAGAGTGAAAAACTGGAAACAACGTAAATATAAAATAGAAGGGGTATAATTTCAGTCAGTTATGGTATATCTATATAATAAAATCTGCACCATTAAAAATAATGTTTAGGGAGAATTTTTCATTTCATGGAAAGATTTAATGAAAAACACACACATATGTAGTTTGATCTCACCAATAGAAAAATGTGTAGGACAAAAGACTAGAAGGAGTTATGCCAAAATATTAATGCTGGTTATTTCTGGGTTATGGGATTGTGGGTAATTTAGAAAATCTCCCCCCAACCCCCCCTTAATCCATTCCTTTATTCTTGTACTTTACCAGTTTTCCACAATTGGTGGTGGTGGTGGTGGGGGGGGGCAGGTAATAATATAAATGTTATAATTAAAAATAAATGAGAGAAGATACATGATGGTATTACCATATTAAATAAGAAATACAACCATATAGCTCCAGATTCTTTTGGAAGGTAGTTCTGACATTGCATAGTGTGCATGGATTATGAGACTGCATTTGCAGTGTTTAAGAAAAACATACAGAAAGCACGATCATGACTATATATATCTCGTGGATATGCTATGAGTGTGCTGCCTAAAGAACTCAAATGAACCATAAACATTAGTCCTAAAACTTTATAATTTAGATTTCATGTACACCATTTTAGAATTTCTATTCTGTAAGATGTCATGTAAGGGATCTTCAAGTTCTTGGCCAGTGAGAAACTTCTGATCCCGGGAGGCTGACTTCGCCAGGGTCTCACAGTTGGTTAGTGCGGAATTGGGACTTGAGTCGAGGTTTCAGACTTCTAGTCAAGTGCTTTGACTAGTATACTATGTTGCTATTTAATTTACTTCTCTTTTTAAGCAATATCACTCAATCCTCATTTTTAAGGACTATCTATTTTTTATAGTCTGTTTATTAAGCAGTGTCATTCAATCCTCATTTTTACTCTTGTTTTCCTTAGCACAGAAACTTCCCTACTAGAGTAACTGACCATAAAAGACACCTGTTGTCTGCCCAGAAGTTGTCTTTTTTTAGGGAAAAGTAGGTGTTGCACCTCTGTCTTTCATCCTCCAAAATACTTGACAGCCAGATTTGGCAAAGGTAATTGAAGAACCTTTCCTGCTTCCTGTGGTCCATTTGTAGATTGGTAGATCTGCAAGAAGGAGCCTCGTGAACAGTACAAGGAGAAAGCTCTGTGCACACGGTGTTGCGGTGCTGACACTTGAACTGATGCTTGTCACAGGAATCTTCTCAAGTTTATGAGACAACCTCTTTCTTCTCTGTTGTCACAGAATGCCATGCTACACACACCGGCATCTTTTCCTAGGAAATTCAAAGTGTTTTCAAACATCGATTTAACTTTGTAGTGTTGACATTTAATAAACTTCTAAAGTCTCAAAATTAGACTTTTGTAGATTATGTCATGTTAAAGCTTTTTAGACTTTGTTCTGAGTGGGAAGTTCCTTTTTATATTTCATTAAATATAATCGATTTCTAAAAACTGTTACTTTAACATCTGTTTTAAGATGAGAGGAGAGTATATGGACTTTATTTTCCCTAGAGATAAAAAGATAGCATATTAAAGCAACCAAAAGAAAAGAGCCTTCTCAAATAGGGACTAGATAGGGGAGAATTTTTAGATAGAAAAACAGACAAATCTCAGTCCCAGGGTTCTAATGGTGTGAAATAAGATAAAAAGATGGCCAGGGTTCTCTGTTGCTAGTTGTTAATAATTGTGTAATATGTACATAGGGCGATTCCAGGCTGCTGATCGTTCGGAGTTGATAAAGACCACAGAAAATATAGAGGTGTCGATGGATGTGAAGCTTTCCTGGACAACCAGAGATGTGGCACTCTGGGTGCACCGGGCTTTCAGGTGGCTGCTTGTGTTGGACTTGTCTTAAAATAAATAGTCCATCATTTTTTTAAAAAAGTGTTGATCGCTTAATATTGTTAACAAAATTGACAACTTAAAACAGTCCGTAGGTATATTTTTAAAACATTTAATTGGAGTTAAATCATCTGCCTATCAGTGTAATAAAAAGAAAAGGCTTGTTTTTACTTTTTTGAAATGTTGAGTTTTATTCTTCTATGTGAAGAGATTTAAAAAATATTTTAGCTTTTTACCTTAGTCATACATGTGTAATAATTAAACCCTTTTCCATTCAGGATGATTGGTCTCTTTTCTCATGGCTTCTTGGCCGGCTGTGCTGTGTGGAACATTGTTTTCATATATATTCTAGCAGGAGATCAGCTTTCTAACCTCTCAAACCTTCTGCAACAGTACAAGACCTTAGCATATCCATTCCAGAGTCTTCTCTACTTGCTTTTAGCCCTAAGTACAATTTCAACTTTTGACAGGTAAGACTATTGTGACTGTATATCCCTCTAACTTTTCTTCAGGTGGAAATGTTGAGCAAAATATGTCCCTGACTATGACAGTTTTCAAAATAGAATTATAATATATTAATACTATTTTGACTTTTTTTAAAAGCCAGTCTGTTTCTGTTGGGGGTGGAGGGATGGGAATACTCTCAACGAAAGCATCCTCAAAATCTAAACCCATTCCAGCATCAACTCTAAGTCTAAAATTTCATCCAAATATATCAACAAAAACAGTCCCAAATATCATCTTGCAAATCACCTGAACCAGGTATAGGTGAGACTCTGGGTATTGTATGAGTTTCCTAGGGTTGCTGTAATAAAGTACAGTTGATCCTTGAACATCACAGGGGTTAGGTGTGCCGACCTCTTGCAAGTCAAAAATTCATGTATAACTTTTGACTCCCTCAGAACTTAACTAATAGCCTACTGTTGACCAGAAGCCTTACCAATAACATAAATAGTCGATTACCACATATTTAGTATATATTATATACTGTATTCTTCTAAAAAGGTAAGCTAGAGGGCACCTGGGTGGCTCAATTGGTTAGGCAGCTGGCTCTTGATTTCAGCTCAGGTCATGATCTCAGGGTCCTGGGATCCAGCTCCATGTTGGGCTCAGCACTCAGTGGGGAGTCGGCTTGAGGATTCTCTTTTTCCCTCTGCCCCTCCCACACTGGTGCACGCATGCGCTCTCTCTTTCAAATAAATCTTAAAAAAATAAAAAATAAAGTAAGCTAGAAAAAACAAAAATTATGAAGAAAATCATAAGGAAGAGAAAATACATTTACAGTCCTGCACTATATTTATTGAAAAAAATCTGCTTATAAGTGGACCTGTGCAGTTCAAACCTGTGTGGCTCAAGGGTCAACTGTACTACAAACTGGGTGACCTAAAGCAACAGGAATTTACTCTCTCTCAGTCTAGAAGCTAGAAGTCTGAAGTTAAGGTGTCGGCCAGGTTGGTTCCTTTCTGGAGGGCTGGTGGGAGAGTCTCTTCCACACCTTTCCTTAGTTTCCAGTGGTTGCTGACAGTCCTTGGAGTTCCTTGGCTTGTAGGCACATCACTCCAACCTCTGCCTTTGTAGTCATATCGTGGTCTTCCCTGTGTGTCTCTTCTCTTCCTCTGAGAACACCAGTTGTATTGAATTAGGGCCCCTTCAAATGACCTCATCTTAACTCGATACATCTGCAGAGACCCTATTTCCAAATAAGGTCACGTTCACAGATACAAGGGGTTAGAAGTTCAACATGTCTTTGAGAACACAATTCAACCCATTAAGAAAAACAGCAACTTATAGCCTGATGATATGGGTAATAGAAAGAGGTAGAATCTAAAGAAATTTTGCAGATCAAGTTTAATTTGTTTCTTTAGAGTGTCTAACTCCAAAGGAATGTTGACTAAATATTAATCTAGTTAAATGTTTTTTTTTTT
>NW_027739787.1:0-308 GCF_054177405.1 Leptonychotes weddellii | reverse complement strand
GGTCATATAGGCTCTTCTTAAGTCTGCTTTGCCAGAACCTTCAATAAAGAATCTCAGATCAGACTTTTCTAAAGTCGCTCTAGACCAGGAAGTCAAGCCAAGGACTTGCCATCATTCTTCGCCTGCAGTACCTACAGATCTGGGTGAATTCCTCTCTTCTTAGGGGTCCCCAAGATCTATTTTTAATAATTTTTTTATTGAATTATAATTAACACAGTGTTATTTTCAAGTATACAATATAACGATTCAACAATTCTAGATATTATTTCGTGCTCACTATGATAAGCGCAATCACCAATGTTACTACC
>NW_027739786.1:0-308 GCF_054177405.1 Leptonychotes weddellii | reverse complement strand
TGTGGGGCTCGATCTCACAACCCTGAGATCATGACCTGACCTGAGATCATGAGTTGGACACTTAACTGGCTGAGCCACCCAGACACCCTTCAACCAGCAATTCTTTATATTAAAATTTCCCGGCTCCATTTTCTGGTGTGGTGTCTCACTCCTGTATGAATCCTGACTGTGACAGGTCATCACAAACTTGGAACTTTAGCATTTTCCTGGTGGACTGACTCTTGTCGTCATGATGAAATGGCTCTCCTTCCTGGGGGTGCTTGTTTGCTTTAAAGCCAAAGTTACTTTGTTTTACAGTCATATTGTGG
>NW_027739785.1:0-308 GCF_054177405.1 Leptonychotes weddellii | reverse complement strand
TCGAGTCCCGTGTTGGGATCCTTGCTCAGTGGGGAGCCTGCTTCTCCCTCTCCCTCCCGCTCCCCCTGCTTGTGCTCTCTCTCTCTGTCAAATAAATAAATAAAATCTTAAAAAAAAAAAAAAGAAAAGAAAAAAGAATAATTTTGTCAGTTCTGTGCCACAAATTGATAAAAGCATTAGAGGGCAGAGGACTATTGAGGAAGTTCCCAAAGTTGACTTGATGACATTCATTTCAAGCTCAGAGGGTGTTTTAAAGCTCCTTTTGCTTAGAGTCCTGGCCCATCCATTATGATTAAAAATATCCAATG
>NW_027739784.1:0-308 GCF_054177405.1 Leptonychotes weddellii | reverse complement strand
TGCAGGTGGTCTCAGAGATTCAGGAAATGGGGGCATGGAAGCTTGGGCACATCTGTCTTAATATCAAGAACCACAGACATATTTGACTTCCTAGAACTCTGTGCCTCTCTCCATTGGCTACAAGGACAACATGGTGGGTGAGATGGGTCAGGAAGAGTTCTGCACGGAGGCCACAGAGATGGGGCAGGAGTTGGAGGAGTCCTGGGAGCAAGCACTGGGTTTTTATAGGATGATTTTGTTTTGGTTTATTTAGTTTTGCTTCATGTTGTTGAACGGGAGTCATGGCAGCATGTTTGTAGGAGGAATGG
>NW_027739783.1:0-308 GCF_054177405.1 Leptonychotes weddellii | reverse complement strand
TCATTGCTTAAGATACTGCGTGTTGGCTTTCACCCCCATGAACGCTGGTAACTCTCATATTCTTTTCTTTTTTTAATTTATTTTTTTATTCTTATGTTAATCCCCATCATTAGTTTTAGATGTAGTGTTCCATGATTCATTGTTTGTGCATAACACCCAGTGCTCCATGCAGAATGTGCCCTCCTCAATAGCCATCACCAGGCTAACCCATCCTCCCACCCCCCTCCCCTCTAGAACCCTCAGTTTGTTTTTCAGAGTCCATCTTCTCTCATGGTTCGTCTACCCCTCCGATTTCCCCCCCTTCATTC
>NW_027739782.1:0-308 GCF_054177405.1 Leptonychotes weddellii | reverse complement strand
TTATGTTTAAAAATAATTTTTTTAAGAGAAGAGAGAGAGAGCACAAGCGGGGGACAGTGGGCAGAAGGAGAGGGAGAGAGAGAATCTTAAGCAGGCTCGGCCAAGCACGGAGCCCAACATGGGGCTCGATCTCACAACCCTGAGATCATGACCTGAGTCGAAATCAAGAGTTGGATGTTTAACCAGCTGAGTCACCCAGGCACCCCTTGATTATGTTTAAAAAATAATTCTTAATTCTTAAGTATACATGCTGAGGTAGTTGTGAATGAAATGACAGTGTCTAGTTTTGCTTTAAAATAACGCAGTGG
>NW_027739781.1:0-308 GCF_054177405.1 Leptonychotes weddellii | reverse complement strand
CATCCTGAAAAGCACGGTTAGCCTTTTAACAATGAAAATACCCAGGGTTCTATTCTGCTCAGTAGGTTAGGAAGTCATTTCTTTGCACTTGACTGGTTTGGTCCGTTACCCTGGGATATTTATTTAAAGAAGAGAATACTAGGCCCCACTCTGACTTTTGAATTAGAACTCACGGGGTGATTCTGACATGTAACCAGGTTTATAAAATCTTGAGCTAAACTTTAAGTTACCAATTAGTAAACTACTAAATTTTTAAAAAGTATCTGCTTTCACATACAAAGATGCTACTTCAATATTTTATGGGGTAT
>NW_027739780.1:0-308 GCF_054177405.1 Leptonychotes weddellii | reverse complement strand
TTCCTCTGAAGGTCAAAAGATGCTGGTCAGCTCTGCTCAGGAGAAGAGCCATTGTGTTTCTCACACCACTGAAGATACGACGGCTTCACCAGACCCGAGGCCCTCAGAGCCCACATTACAGGAAATGGCTTCTACTGCGGCAGATGTTTCTCTTCATAAAGGAGAATCGAAAACTGGAGCGATTTCCCCAGATAACTTCGCTAAAACACCTCTAGGCGATGCACAGAGCAGAAAGGAGAGAGGGAAAAAATGGCAGAGTGAAACCCTGCATGTTTTATCAATGCTTCAGGGAAAAAAAGTTACAGAAG
>NW_027739779.1:0-308 GCF_054177405.1 Leptonychotes weddellii | reverse complement strand
TTTTTTTTTTTTTTTAAGATTTTATTTATCCGAGAGAGATTGAGTGCGAGTGGGGGGAGGGGCAGAGGGAGAGAGAGAATCTCATGCAGACTCTGCACAAATGTGGAACCCTACGTGGGTCTTGATCTCACAACCCTGACAGCATGACCTGAGCTGAAACCAAGAGTTGGACACTCAACTGAATGAGCCCCCCAGGTACTCCATGAGTCCAGGGTTCTTAACACAGTTGCACCTTAGGATCACCAGGGGAGCTTTTACAAGTGACTGACATTGAGAACCTTTGCCTTAGCCTGTGAAACATGCCTGTA
>NW_027739778.1:0-308 GCF_054177405.1 Leptonychotes weddellii | reverse complement strand
GCTCAGGTCATGGAATACTTGAAACCTCTTTTTGAAAACACCTCTATGTGCCTTTACTGTGCACCCAGTAGTTAGCCCTTGCCCAGACAGCAGCTTCCTGGAGAAGCCTGTCCGGCTGCACCATGGAGCCTTGGCCAGGTCCCCCGGGGCAGAGAGGAATATCCACCTCCTGTGATCCAACTGCAGGAGCCCGCCCCCCCCTCCAGTGTTCCCGGTGCCTTCCCCCTGGCATCCAGATCAATGGCTAACAGGCAAGTCATCCTCAGAGCCCACCGTGAACCTTCCTTAAAAGAGAAGGGTCTCTAGGG
>NW_027739777.1:0-4720 GCF_054177405.1 Leptonychotes weddellii | reverse complement strand
AGTATCCAAAATCTATAAAGAACTTCTCAAACTCAACACCCAGAGAACAAATGATCCAATCAAGAAATGGGCAGAAGACATGAACAGACATTTTTCCAAAGAAGACATCCAAATGGCCAACAGACACATGAAAAGTGCTCAACATCACTCAGCATCAGGGAAATCCAAATCAAAACCTCAATGAGATACCACCTCACACCAGTCAGAATGGCTAAAATGAACAAGTCAGGAAACAACAGATGTTGGCGGTGATGTGGAGAAAGGGGAACCCTCTTACACTGTTGGTGGGAATGCAAGCTGGTGCAGCCACTCTGGAAAACAGTATGGAGGTTCCTCAAAAAGTTGAAAATAGAGCTACCCTATGACCCAGCAATTGCACTACTGGGTATTTACCCCAAAGATAGAAATGTAGGGATCTGAAGGGGTACGTGCACCCCGATGTTTATAGCAGCAATGTCCACAGTAGCCAAACTATGGAAATAGCCAAGATGTCCATCGACAGGTGAATGGATAAAGAAGATGTGCTATATATATACAATGGAATATTATGCAGCCATCAAAGAATGAAATCTTGCCATTTGCAACAACGTAGATGGAACTGGAGGGTATTATGCTGAGTCAAATAAGTCAATCAGAGAAAGACATGTATCATATGATCTCACTGATATGAGGAATTCTTAATCTCAGGAAATAAACAGGGTTGCTGGAGTGGTGCGGGGGTGGGAGGGCTGGAGTGGCTGGATGATAGGCATTGGGGAGGGTATGTGCTATGGTGAGCACTGTGAATTGTGTAAGACTGTTGAATCACAGACCTGTACCTCTGAAACAAATAATACATTATATGTTAAAAAAAAAAAAAAAAAAGGGGGCGCCTGGGTGGCTCAGTTGGTTAAGCCACTGCCTTCGGCTCAGGTCATGATCCTGGAGTCCCAGGATCGAGTCCCGCATCGGGTTCCCTGCTCAGCGGGGAGCCTGCTTCGCCCTCTGACCCTCCCGCCTCTCATGCTCTCTCTCTCTATCTCATTCTGTCTCTCAAAATAAATAAATAAAATCTTAAAAAAAAAAAGAAGATAGCAGGAAGGGTAAAATGAAGGGGGGGAAATCGGAGGGGAAGACGAACCATGAGAGACTATGGACTCTGAGAAACAAACTGAGGGTTCTAGAGGGGAGGGGAGTGGGGGGATGGGTTAGCCTGGTGATGGGTATTAAAGAGGGCATGTACCGCATGGATCACTGGGTGTTATATGCAAACAGTGAATCATGGAACACTACATCAAAAACTAATGATGGAATGTATGGTGATTAACATAACATAATAAAAATAAATAAAAAATTAAATAAAAAAAATTATATAGCCATATAATCCAAGAAACTAAACTGATAGTTCCCTTTGTAATTGCCTTAATTAAATCATCGATATTATAATTTTAAATTTTATGCAAAAGCAATTGTCAGTAAACATTTTAAATTTACATTCTAGTGTAATATGGTCTTTCAGTAACCATTCTGTAACTTAAGCCTGATGGTCCTATGATTGAAACTAAACCTGAATTTACCCAACTTCAAATTAAAGTCCAAATCTTACAAATGCTTAATTGAAAATTAGCTCAATTTTATTTTTCAGATTTATTTTGAAAGCAAAAGATGACGGTGTGGGTAAATTGGCATCAGTAATACTTTTTTTCTGTAGAGATATCTATATTATCTTCACCATTTTTCTGTCTCCTTAGAAGATGTCATATTCAGCCAAAGGGAATAACCATTGCATTAACATGAGCACACCACAGCAACAAACACAGGTTGTTGCATCATTGCTTTCATTGCTCTATGATGCTGAGTAACATTTGCTGATTCAGAAACTGCAACTAAAATATCTTATGGGCAAAAAAAGGGAATATTTTGATAACAATGTGGTGGTCCCTTAGTATTGCACATATCCTGTCAGATCTTATTTTAAAAAAATCATGCTTTGTACAGTATACCAAGTGATGTGTTAGATCACAGCAACAACAACAACCAAAATTTTTTTAGTTCTTTGGTACTCTGAACAATGAACTTACAATATGGGTGAAACTGGAGGACATTGTACTAAGTGAAATAAGGCATTCACGGAGTCAAACACTGAATGATTCTACTTATACGAAGTATCTAACATAGTCAAACTTAGCAGAGAAGAGAAGAGAATGGTGGTTGCCAGGATCTGGCAGGGAGAGAAATATAGGGAATTAAGTCTCAATGGGTATAAAGTTTCAGTTACACAAGATGAATACATTCTAAAGATCTGCTGTACAACAGAGTACTTATAGTTAATAATATGGTATTGTGTACTTTAAAATATGTTAAGAGGATTGATTTCATGTTAAGTGTTCTTACCACACACAAATAAAAGGACACAAGAAAATTTTGGAAGGTGATTGATATGCTTAGTACCTGGATTATAGTGATGACATCATGGATGTTTGCAATGTCCAAACTCATCGAAATATTAAATATGTGCAATTTTTGTATATCAGTTATATTTCAATAAAACTTTTAAAAAACAAATTATCTTCTGGACTTCTGAGAAGATTTTAGTGAAATTACAGAAAACATAAAACAAAAAATTATTTTTTCTTGTCCAAATACAAACTAAACTTTGCTAATTTATCTGCATATTTGATGGACAGTGTAAATGTAAATTTTGGCCATTTCCATTTAGTCTATAAACTTCTTACTAAAGAGAAGAAAAAGATCTTACTTGCAAATTCCTGCATACCTAGCACACAACATTGCCAAAAAGAGATGCAATTTGCTTACTGGTGATATTTAGGTTTACATAATGAAAGTTTTGGGTCACTTTCCAGTTTCTTCAAAATGTGCAGAAGAAATTTTTTTAAAGATTTTATTTATTTATTTGATAGAGAGTGAGAGAGAAAGAGAGAGAGAGAGAGAGCATGAGAGGGGGAGGGGCAGCGGGACAAACAGACTTCCCACAGAGCTCGGATCCAAATGCGGGGCTTGATCCCAGGACCCTGAGATCATGACCTGAGCCGAAGGCAGATGCTTAACTGACCAAGCACCCCTTTGCAAAAGCAATTAATAAAATTTTGACTTTACAGAAACAAAAGAAGATACCTTCCTTAGACATATGCCTACAAGATGGCTCTCATTGCTAGACATAAAAAAGATGTTTAAATGTGTGCCTGCTGTAATATATTTTCAAAATATGGGACAAAAAGATGTTCTCCAATTTGGAAACATATTGAGAATGAGAATACAGAAAAAGATAATAGTAAAACATAAATTTATATGCTGAGTCTCCAAAAATTGTTTGTTGATCTTTGAAGAGGGCATAAGGAACCTAGAAAAGTATGAACTGATTGCACTTGAGTGGTTCAATATTATCTGTAGGTTGTTAAATTCACACGGCAAAAAGTTACTTGTTTTGAGGAAAAAAGACTGCTTCAGAATTCAAAAAAAAAAAATGTAAGCAGTGAAGGGCAGTCAAAATAAGCAGGAGTTTTTCAACTTCTTTGCTAAAACTCTAACTTCATTTCACAAGTTTAAATTATGAATGTAATAAAAATAATAATTTGCCCTGAGAAAGAAAGTTATAACTTAGGATGACATTCATTGTGCCTCCCAGGATTTAAAAATGATGGACATTTTAGACTATGGGGGCCTACATGATGTATTTGCAGACCCAAAGGCCCCAATTGACAAATGACTGGTCTACCAAAATGGGATATAGATACAAAGTGGATAGACATTTTTTGAGATCTGAAAACTAATTTTATACAAGTCTCAACTTACCTGTTGTTGCTATGAAGTCAAATGCTAATATTCCATGCTCAAATGCTTTTTGTTGAGAGGTGATTTAGCTTGACATTATCACATTGCAAGGACACCAGGAATCAGTGTAATCTGGGCTTGATTAAAATAGAAGTGCAAGTCAATGTGCATTTTTTTTTTTTTTACTGTGTTCAATTTACCACTACATAAAAGAGAAGAAGAATGTCCTAAATGTTTCAGGCAATTCAGGGAGTATTTTTGGCAGAAGAAATAGAAATAATAGAAATATCCTAATGTACCATGGGTATGAAAAAAATTACTAAAATATTGTTATATTTTTCACACACATATCACTTTTAATAAGTTCTAATACTTGTTGATTTTAGCCATTCTGACTGATGTGAGGTGATATCTCATTGAGGTTTTGATTTGGATTTCCCTGATGCTGAGTGATGTTGAGCACTTTTCATGTGTCTGTTGGCCATTTGGATGTCTTCTTTGGAAAAATGTCTGTTCATGTCTTCTGCCCATTTCTTGATCGGATCATTTGTTCTTTGGGTGTTGAGTTTGAGAAGTTCTTTATAGATTTTGGATACTAGCCCTTTATCTGATATGTCATTTGCAAATATCTTCTCCCATTCTGACAGTTGTCTTTTGGTTTTGTTGACTGTTTCTTTTGCTGTGCAAAAGCTTTTTATCTTGATGAAGTCCCAATAGTTCAATTTTGCCCTTGCTTCCCTTGCCTTTGGTGATGTTTCTAGGAAGAAGTTGCTGCAGCTGAGGTCAAAGAAATTGCTGCCTGTGTTCTCCTGTAGGATTTTGATGGACTCCTGTCTCACATTTAGGTCTTTCAACCATTTGGAGTCTAGCGAAATAAGTCAGTCAGAGAAAGACATGTATCATGTGATCTCACTGATATGAGGAATTCTTAATCTCAGGAAACAAACTG
>NW_027739776.1:0-308 GCF_054177405.1 Leptonychotes weddellii | reverse complement strand
TATCTTGATTAGTTGCCAGTAATAAGTCTTTGAGTTAGGTGCTATTATGGCGTGCTGTTTTCAAGTGAGAAAACCAAGAGAAGTGATACAACCTGACCCAGAGTTCATAGTAAGCTTGTGATGGGGCCAAAGTTCAAAGGCTGGTCTGTTACCCCAAGCTGTGCTCCTGACTACTCAAATTCTCTACTATTCAGTTCCAGTCCTCCCTCTGGGGACATTGTCCATGATCAACTGTCTTTATATATTATCTGTAGAGCCAGATCTTTTTATTTTTATCTTGGTAGCCACAGTGCTAGGAAAATTTAGAT
>NW_027739775.1:0-308 GCF_054177405.1 Leptonychotes weddellii | reverse complement strand
TTAATTTATTCACTTAAGTAATCTCTATGCCCAATGTGAGGCTTGAACTCACAACCGCTGAGATCAAGAGTCGCATGCTCTTCCAACTGAGCCACCCAGGTACCCCATCGTCTATTAGCTTTTTAATTATACTTCTTTGGGGGGTGATTGCCCTAAATATTTCATTATGCATCTCTGACTTATTATCTTTGACCTTAAACTGGTATTTTTTTTTAAGAGAGGGAGGTGAGGGGAGGGGCAGAGGGAGGGGCAAAGAGAGAATCTGCATGGGGCTTGATCTCACCACCCTGAGATCATGACCTGAGCCG
>NW_027739774.1:0-308 GCF_054177405.1 Leptonychotes weddellii | reverse complement strand
GCCTTCAGCTCAGGTCATGATCCCAGGATCATGATCTCAGGGTCCTGGGATCAAAATGGGCTCCTTGCTCAGCAGGGAGTCTGTTTCTCCCTCTTCCTCCGCCACCCGTCCCCCCCTCAGTGCACACACTCTCTCTCTTGCATGCATTCTCTTTCTCTCTCTCTCTCAAATAAATAAATGCAATCTTAAAAAAAAAAAAGAAAGAAACTCCAAACTTCAGGCCCGTGTGGCTTCACTGACAAGGTTTACCAAGCATTAAAGGCAGGAATAACACTACTCTTGCATAAAATCTTTTAGATAATAGGAAT
>NW_027739773.1:0-308 GCF_054177405.1 Leptonychotes weddellii | reverse complement strand
TAGTAGTTTAGGTAAAACAAAAAGGAAATAGTTTATTTTGTTTTATACTCATGCCAGTCTAGTTTCTTGACTCCAAAATACTAAAAATGTAAGGTAGACATAAACTTCATAATATGCTTGTGAATAATACAGAGTTACCAGGGACTCTCCATTGCTGCTTGATGCTACAATTTTTCAAAAAAAAATTTTTTGTAGAATAGGGATTCATCATCATATTTACCTAGAAATCTGAGCCATAGGTTTTAAGTAAATTAAATACTGGCTCTTCCCAACCTGGCTCAGACACATTCTTTTTTTTTTTTTTTTTT
>NW_027739772.1:0-308 GCF_054177405.1 Leptonychotes weddellii | reverse complement strand
GGGCACCTGGGTGGCTCAGTCGGTTAAGTGGCCGACTGTTTCGGCTTAGGTCATGATCTCAGGGTCCTGGGATCGAGCCCTAGTTGGGCTCTGTGCTCAGCATGGAGTCTGAGGATTCTTTCTCTCTCCCTCTGCCCCGCCCTCCATGCATGCGCAGGCACACACTCTCTCTCTCAAATAAATCTTAAAAAAAAAAAAAGACATGGATAAGGATATTCATTGCCACGGTCCTTGTGAGACAGGAAAGTGGAAACAAAGTAAATGAACACGAAGCATATAATAGAAAGGATGAACAAGGCCAAAATTTG
>NW_027739771.1:0-308 GCF_054177405.1 Leptonychotes weddellii | reverse complement strand
TCATATTCCATCCCTTCATCGTATTAACCCTTATTTCTATACATATATAAGTTCTTCTTTCCTTAAAATTTTGGGAGGCACTTTCTTCTAACAGACCAAAATACACCCCAAATCTAGTGTGTGGCACTGATCTATGCACCAGCCTGATCATATTTGATCATATTTTATTCTTTTTTGTTTTGTTTTGTTTATCTTTTTCTTTTCTTTTTTCTTTCTTTCCCTTTCTTTTCCCCTGGTTTCAGGTCTCTTCTGATTTGTTTAGTGTATATTTTTCTGGGGTCACTGTAACCCTGTTAGCGTTTTGTTCT
>NW_027739770.1:0-308 GCF_054177405.1 Leptonychotes weddellii | reverse complement strand
TAGGGCCCCCCCAGACTCAGCAGAGGCCGTGCCCCCAGCTGGGATTCACAACAGAGACATGGTGCAACGCACAGGAAGGGAGAAGTCGGGGGACCAGGGCTGAGCTTCCGGGGCCCCTCCCCCTGGAGTTACACAGGCCACCACCAGGCGTGACGACATGTGAGGTGCTGTCTTCAGGGGAGCCCGGGAGAGACGCAGCATCCAGGGTTTTTATCGGGGGCTGGGCCCGGGGCACCCCTGCCTGCTGTCGATTCGGGGCCCCCAGGAGGAAGCGGGTGCTCAGCATGAAACACGCTGCACAGAGGTGT
>NW_027739769.1:0-308 GCF_054177405.1 Leptonychotes weddellii | reverse complement strand
GATTTTATTTATTTGCGAGAGAGAGAATAAGAGACAGAGAGCATGAGAGGGAGGAGGGTCAGAGGGAGAAGCAGACTCCCTGCCGAGCAGGGAGCCCGATGCGGGACTTGATCCCGGGACTCCAGGATCATGACCTGAGCCGAAGGCAGTCGCTCAACCAACTGAGCCACCCAGGCGCCCTATTTTTGTCATTTTAGTGATAGAGCTATCAAGCCTTTGAGTAAGTGCTTACTATAAATGTGGTATATAATGAGATCGCCATACACAACGGTGTTGACACACCGGTTTATTTGTGAGTTTAACAAAAT
>NW_027739768.1:0-308 GCF_054177405.1 Leptonychotes weddellii | reverse complement strand
GGGTGGAGCCTGCTTAAGATTCTCTTTCTCTCCCTCTGCACTTCCCCACCCCTAAAAAAATTATAAGACAAAATGGGATGGCAAGATTTATTCCAAAACTTTTTTCTTTTTTTAAAAATTTTATTTTATTATGTTAATCACCATATATTATATCATTAGTTTTTGATGTGGTGTTCCATGATTCATTGTTTGCATATAACACCCAGTGTTCCGTTCAATACATGCCCTCTTTAATACCCATCACCAGGCTAACCCATCCCCCCACCCCCCTCCCCTATAGAACCCTCAGTTTGTTTCTCAGAGTCCAT
>NW_027739767.1:0-308 GCF_054177405.1 Leptonychotes weddellii | reverse complement strand
CTAAACTGATTGAGCCTGTGCTAGAACCAGTGCTTGGAACATAGTAGGTATTTATTAAACATGTGTTGGCTGGTTGTATTACTGGAATGATGTTGACAAGGGAATATTTATAGCCTCTACCAGTAAAAGAATAATTCTGTTTTGCCTGCTTAGCTTGTGAGCCATTTGGGGGTGAGCTGGGCAATACTAGAGCATTCAGAAAGGATAGAATGTTTTACTTTGGAAAAGTTAAAGGATTTAAAGAAAATAGAATACATCCAGGAGGGGGGAAAGATGGCGGAGGAGTAGGGGACCCTATTTCAACTGGT
>NW_027739766.1:0-4720 GCF_054177405.1 Leptonychotes weddellii | reverse complement strand
TCCATTCTTCTCCTCTCCCATCTCCTCTCTGCCCCCCCTTTTCCCTCCACCCCGTTCTTCTCTTTTCTCCTCTGCCAACAAGAAATACTAATGATAGTTGACCATACAAAGTCCTCTAAATAGACCTGTCATCTCTACTCCTCCAGGTCAGGTCATGGTGATGGGAGTTGTTTGTCTTCTTAGTCGTCTTCCATTCTGGGAGCAGAAGATAGAGGTCTGCTAGCTTTTCCTGGACCAAGCTTCTTAAGTTTCCAAAAAAAAAAAAAAAAAAAGCCCAAGTGAGCAATTGTCTTTGTTCGCTTTTCAGGTGTTTTTCTTTCCTTCCCCTTTTGCTCTAACAGAGGGCATGCATAGGCATAGTTTTGTAAAAGTTGTTTGTTTGTTTGTTTAAATAGAAACTTGGAGCACTTGGGGAGGGAAGGGAGAAATATCAGATGAGGTGTCTTTGGGTGAGTCATGGATTTTTTAGTAAATGGGGTGAGAATATAACAGATTAATTACAATAGTATTGGCAGGTTAGAACTAAGATGGGTTAGAATTGTCATTATTCTTCCCACCTCCCCACTGAAGAATGAAAACATCAGAGCAGGGTGGGGGAATTGTGAGAAAAATGTGGTGGTAGCTTATGTGTGTTGGTGAATTTGGTGGTTATTTCTAAATTTAACTTGCAAAACAGGCTGGATGATTTTATTTTTAGACACAAGCATCGAAAACAAGAAATAAAACTAATTTAGAAGTTTTACTTTAAAAAATACTACCTTGTTTATTTGTAGGACAGCTTTTTTTATATGGATTGGGGGGAAAAAGGAATGTAGGTGAAAAATTCTGATTTTGATTATAAAGAATATTCTCAAAATTCATTCCATCAGCGTGCTCTGTCAAGTACTTTAAAGTGGGGCCCAAGTCAATATTCAGAAGGGTGTCAGCACTTTGTATTTAGGTGGGGCTGAAAATTTCCAGTTTCAAAAAAAACAGAACACTGGTTACATAATTATGAAACATTAGCCCAAATAAAAAGTCGACTATTTGTATCTGTGCTTGTTAGTTTAGAGTTTTAACTAATCCGTAAGAGTGTTGTCCCTTGGTCAGAAGGGAAGCAAAATTCCTTCCTTGTTTACAGTAGAACATATATTCTGATTGAACACTCAAATGCATTTTTAAGTTTGAATCCCAAATAAGTTACTAGCAAATTTGCCTGGTCCCAGTGCATCCACTGATTGTAAAGAACTGCTAGGGATGATTGAGTTATTTGAAAACAGTGAAAATTTAGTAGAGGATTAGTACCATAGGCCCTATGTAGTCATTAGCTTCTGATACGACAGCTACTTTTTATTCCATGAATTCAAAGGATGGCTTATTTTTCCATAGAAAGAATATTATTCTCAAAATATAGACCGATTATTTGGTAGAAAGATAAAAATAAAAGATTTCCTTTAGAAGCCTCCTGATTTTAAAATGCTGATTTGCCGGTAGCAAGTTGATTGAAAATGTTATCTGACTTGTATGTTAAAATGAGATTTAAATAATTGATTTAATGAGAGAGAGAATATTCAGTTACTGAAGTAATTGGTTGGCAAAGCCTTTAGAACAGAATTATTTAGTCCTAGTTATAAAGGATTGCACCTTTAATCAGGGTGCTTAATTTGATTTCTTGAATGTATCTGTGGCTTGTCTGACAAGCCCAGTAACAAATGAGTTCTGAATTGTAGGAACTGATCAAAATGTAATCAGTGTCAGTTGCCATTGTTGTAGTTTATTGCATGTTGCTGTCAGTTGCTGTAATCAAGGACTGTTGAAGTGCTTTAAAAAGTCTCCAGACTTTTGAGTAATTGACTTCATACGTATGATGTTATGGCTGTGGAAGAATCATTACTTCCTGTTTTACTTTATTTTCAGAAAGTTTGAGAATAACGTTGAGTTGCCATCTATCCTTCCTCCTGCCCAAGCCCAAAGCTTTTTCAGTGGCAAGCCTGACTGAATGCAGTGGTCCCGCTCTGACAGGCTTTTCTTTTTAGTGCCTTTCAAGAGGAACTAACTAACAAGATGTTTCCTCCCCTATATAGACAAATACAGAGTTAAGGGAGGAAAAAAAGTCTGAAACGACTTGTTTTCTTGGGTCTTGGTTGAAACAGCATTCTAGAGTGAGGGAGAAATAAAATCTCTTCCAGGAATGTCTGATTTTTTTTCCTTTGGACGATGGGAGTAGAGAAAACCAGGCAAGTTTCTGTCGATTGTTTAATATCATTCATCATAACCCATTTGCTGCCCCCTCCTTTTGAGTAGGAACCACCTCTGAACGCTTATACTTTTAGTGACTCAGCTGTGGTAATTGCCTACTTATTTAAACAATTTATGGGAATCTGTACACATTCCTGTTTTACTTTGCTGCTCTTCAGAGTTGAGAACGTTTACTTGATCTCCATGGTACAGGCGAAAACCTGAAGTTTGGAGAGGTTTAGAACTGACTTGGTTTGGGTGGTGTAGCCCCCCAGGTTTGTGATAACATGCTGCCCACCTCTCCTCCTCCCCGGTGCCGAGCCAACAGCCGGGTATAGTAGCCCAGCCTTGGAAGGATTAAAGGTCCTACCCTACCCAGAGTGCTTGCCTTTCCCTTTTGCACCATCCTTTCCTTTTATTTCGACCAAAGACTCACTTTTTCCTTTTCAGAATTTACTACCTCCCTTCCCCTCCCGTTTATTTGTTTGTTTAAGCCACACATCTTTTCTACCGAGTTTGTTGGCTATCTGAAAGGGCATTTGGAAGGAACACATCATTAACACTTTTAGGACAAAGAAAACTAGTTTTATTCAGAATGAATGTCAGAAGTGTTGCACAGAGGCTTCTGATAAGTATTTCTTAGACGAGCTTACAAATTGTGATGTTAATGTGAAAGTTGAGTTTAAATGTATGTGTCACCCTATTGCTATTTTGATGGATCATGTATTAATCTTCAGAAAGGTATATGTTGAGTACAGGTCTTAGAAGCATGGGACCAAGCTTACTGTCCCTTCTTCCCACTGACTTGCTGCCATCTTGCCATTAACAGTGCTGACTGTTTCCCTTGTCATAACACAGTGTGATGACTGTAATGTCACCTGAGACGTGGTAAAATATGTAGACACTGCAAATGCCACATGCTCTAAGCCATGGCTACCGAGTAGTGTCTTTAATAATAGTAATAACTGTCAGCATTGCCGTCATCGTGCCCACATATGCTTTGAGTTGTGACTATTGAAATGCCCCACTCTGTCCAGGTCTTCCCTCCTCCCAGCCCCATCTTATCCTGTTCCTTTGATTTCCACTACAGATCTTCTGAAGTTGCTTAGGAATGTCTAATAATAGGACACAGCTTATACTAGAAGAAACTGTGTATGTTTTTATAAGAAATCCTGGAATTAATTATTTGTGGTTTGGCCATTTAAAAGTGGAAGCTTTGTGAGCCAGTCAAGGGGGCCTTTGAATGTTCTGGGTTTTAATTACTGTTTTCTTGCTTGCTTACTCACTAGATGTAAAAACATGCAATGAGGTGGACCTGGAGAATTCTGTAGATTGGGAAGTGAAGACAATAACAAGTGCCCTAAAACAGTACTTGAGGTAAGCTCCTCTCAGTGACAGAACGGAAGCGTGCGCTCTTGGGCATCTAACACATGGCGGATGCCGACTCTGCCCAGAGATCTCAGTCGTCAAGTTAAACCTTATGAAAAAGGGGGACATTTAGGAGGGATCTGTGTCTTCAAAAGTGTGGCAAGTAGTAGCTGAATGTCAGTTGTTAGGTAAATTGCAACAGAATTGGAATGGATTTGGTTTTTGAAATAGATGTCTATTGTAGATGTGAGTTTTAGGAGTTAAGTGTTATGAAACAGGAAGAAGGCTATTTATTGAATTCATTGACTCTTTTAGGCGGAAATGAAGATTTTTTTCGTTTAAATTTAAACCATTGAACCTAGAGGCTTATAACGATAACACATAAATACAAAGCTATTTGAAAGGAAGTTCACTTGAGATTTTAAGATAAACTGAAGTCTTGCATTTATTATAGGAGATATTTAGGACCAGAGTTAGACTAGGGCTCAGCATCTCTATGGGGCATTACCCTTTTTATAAAAAAGAATTTAATGATAAAAAGCTTGAGACTAGATGAAGAACAATACCGCGAGAGGGGAAAAAAGAAGTAAAAGAATGGAAAAAGGATGACGACCATAATTCCTGTGCTGTGGTGCCCCTATGGAGGACTTTGATTTTTGTGTGGCAGACAAATGACAATGCTTCCCCAGGACTGATTCTTGGTCACCAGCACAGAGGATTGTGTTTCAGGTATATATTATTTGGGTTCGAATGAGCACATAAAATGAACTAGCTGCTATTATATATTTTAAGCAATTCATCTATTTGAAAAATTCCAGGTCTGTAAAACCAGAGAGGTTAGTATACTGAATCCTCATGGCTCTACTACCCCGTGTCTACAGTTATCAACATCCTACCCTTCTTGTTTCTGCAGTCCCCCTACCTGCTACTTCTTTTGGATAATATTTGAAAGATTTTCTAAAACATCATATTGCTGCACCCATAAATACTTAAGTATATGTCTATAAAAAGGTAAAGACTTAAGAAAAAAAGACAATATAGAAAGACAAAGAGAATACAATGATCATACCCAACAAAATTAATATCATCCAGTACTGAATCCATGTTTGATTTTTTTTACTGATTTTTTTTTTTT
>NW_027739765.1:0-308 GCF_054177405.1 Leptonychotes weddellii | reverse complement strand
TGAAGGCAGGATTCATTCAAGCTGGATAAAATAATCCACTATTCCACATACCTCGTCTCAGATAAACTGGGAAATATCACAATACCTAAAATTGCGCAAGTGAAATGAGGGCACTTTGGCAGCTCTGTGTGGGGGAGGGAGGCTCCCACTTTTTCCTTGGGACACACTCGGTGACATGGGACAGTTCGGCATTGAACCAAGGGAGAGTGTTGGTGTCAGTCGCAACACGCCATCTGTAATGTGGCACTAGCGGGGGCGCCTGGGTGGCTCAGTCGTTAAGTGTCTGCCTTCGGCTCAGGTCATGATCC
>NW_027739764.1:0-308 GCF_054177405.1 Leptonychotes weddellii | reverse complement strand
TGTGGTCTTTTTGCACCTTCTTCCAGGGACGGACCTCATTCATTTGCAGCAATGTTTCTTTTCTAACAGAATATAAACCCATAAGTTCTCCTCTCTGTTCACCATTACATGTGGCACACAGATTCGGTCATGCGAGATTTCCTAGAGTTCAGTAGTAAGTATTGACTTAGAAGTATGTTATCAAAAAAAAAAAAAAAAAAGAAGTATGTTATCAGATTTTGGAGTACCTTTGGTTGTGTTGCGAAGAAGTACTTCTTTAATTTCATGTGTTCAGAGAACTTCGTCTGCAGGAAACTAAGGATTGGGGT
>NW_027739763.1:0-308 GCF_054177405.1 Leptonychotes weddellii | reverse complement strand
GATATCTCATTGAGGTTTTGATTTGTATTTCCCTGATGCTGAGTGATGTTGAGCACTTTTTCATGTGTCGTAGGCCATTTGGATGTCTTCTTCTTCTTTTTTTTTTTTAAGGATTTTATTTATTTATTTGAGAGAGAGAGAATGAGAGACAGAGAGCATGAGAGGGAGGAGGGTCAGAGGGAGAAGCAGACTCCCTGCCAAGCAGGGAGCCCGATGCGGGACTCGATCCCGGGACTCCAGGATCATGACCTGAGCCGAAGGCAGTCACCTAACCAACTGAGCCACCCAGGCGCCCCATTTGGATGTCT
>NW_027739762.1:0-308 GCF_054177405.1 Leptonychotes weddellii | reverse complement strand
CTCCAGAGTCCACAGAGGCTTTTCAGGTGCTTCGTTTCCCTTGTTTGCTCTTCACTATAAACTGTGAAGCAGGAAGGGCAAATATGAAGATCCATGCCCACATCATCATTGTGTGCATTACATGAATGCGCCTTTGTTTGGGAAGACACTGATCCCACTGTCCTAACCACTCAAGCACCCTTCATCAATGAGTACCAAGACAGTAAACAAACCTGTACTAAAGGCCTACTCTGCAAAAACACATAAGATTGTCTTTGGCTCTAACTCCTGAGTTTGGAGACAGAGGAACAAGGGTGAGTGAGTTGCTG
>NW_027739761.1:0-308 GCF_054177405.1 Leptonychotes weddellii | reverse complement strand
TAAATAAATAAATGCCACCTCAGCTCTAAGAAAGAAAGCTCTCTAGACCACTGAAAATATGTTCAATGAAATTTTCACTTGTGTTCCAGTATGTGTGGGTTTCTAGGAGGATAGGGACAAATGCCAATTTCAGACAATGTTTAACATGTAATATCATGATTAATATGTAGGTGACATGAGCCTCTGTATTGTAAAATGATAATTTTTGAGAAAAATGAAATGATAATATGAATGATATATTCATAAGGAATGAGTAAGGTAGATATAAATTAAATTGATTCACTGACACTAATTTTTAATTGAAGTTT
>NW_027739760.1:0-308 GCF_054177405.1 Leptonychotes weddellii | reverse complement strand
ATACTACTCCCAGGACTGTTCCATGAGGGCAGAGATTCTTTTACGTTCTCCTGAAGAAAAGGAACAGCTAATTCTACTTCTGCCCTGAGTGAATCTGTAAAGTACACAGATACGCTTTTTAGCAGAAAAATTTAAAAATATTATAAATCTTCCTGGTTCAGATTCTAACAATGCAAATACTCAACCAAATCAATTCACCGATTTTCCTAAAGATTTTCCCCATGTGTGCTGAACCATGAAGAAGAAATAATCCTATTAAAAAATAACTGAAGTTCTACCGTAGAGCATGCCCAACGTTTTTTTTTTTT
>NW_027739759.1:0-308 GCF_054177405.1 Leptonychotes weddellii | reverse complement strand
TGCAGCGTGGGAGGGATCCACACAACCATGTGAACACCAGGAGACTGCATTATTGAGGCTCATCTCAGAGGCTGGCTACCGTGATCCTTCTCTGAAGAATGCTGATTCTTTTTTTTTTTTTTATTCTTATGTTAATCCCCATACATTACATCATTAATTTTAGATGAAGTGTTCCATGATTCATTGTTTGTGCATAACACCCAGTGCTCCATGCAGAATGTGCCCTCCTCAATACCCACCACCAGGCTAACCCATCCTCCCACCCCCCTCCCCTCTAGAACCCTGTTTGTTTTTCAGAGTCCATCGTC
>NW_027739758.1:0-308 GCF_054177405.1 Leptonychotes weddellii | reverse complement strand
GAGCTCCTGGGGAGAAAGAAAAGTTAGAAATTCTCTTAGTGCTAGAGACACCTGCGTGGCTCAGTTGATTGGGTGTCTGACTCTTGATTTTGGTTCAGGTCATGATCTCGGGGTGGTAGGACTGAACTCCTACACTGGGCTCTGCACTCAGCAGGGACTCAGCTGGAGACTTTCTCCCTCTCCCTCTCCCTCTGCCTGCGCCCCTGCTCATGTTTGGGCACCCTCTCTCTCTCAAATAAGAAATAAATAAATCTTTTTTTAAAAAAATAGAAATTCTCTTAGTGCTAATAAATTTGCTAGTTGGTTTT
>NW_027739757.1:0-308 GCF_054177405.1 Leptonychotes weddellii | reverse complement strand
GGGCCAGCAGCAGAGAGTCCCCTAGGAACTTGCTAGAAAGGCCAGTTCCCAGGTCCTACCCCACACCTACGGAAAGCAGAACCTCTGGGGGTGGAGACCAGCAATCTGTGTTTTAACGAGCCCTCCAGGGGATTCTACCACAGGTTTGTGAGAACTACTGTCCTAAACGTCCCCTGTCACTTCACAGGCCAAGGCTTGCGGCACTAGGTATGCGATTCTAAACACTAATACTGCACCCCCAGATCCACACCCACCTGACCCTAGGATGCCGCGCCAGCTCGGTCACCGCACCTCTACCTCCCCTAATC
>NW_027739756.1:0-308 GCF_054177405.1 Leptonychotes weddellii | reverse complement strand
TGTCCATCTCTCTCTCTGTCCCTCTCTCTCTGTCCATCTCTCTCTCTGTCCATCTCTCTCTCTCTGTCCATCTCTCTCTCTGTCCATCTCTCTCTGTCCATCTCTCTCTCATCTCTCTCTCTGTCCATCTCTCCCTCTGTCCATCTCTCTCTCTCTGTCTTGCACTCGCTCTCTTCTTCCTCTTCGTAATAGTAAAAGTACTCGGTCAGTCTCTCTGTCTCCTATATTTTTGCACACACTGTGCTCGCTAGGTCAGAGGCAGCAGGACATGCTCGGTTCCTTGTTTCACAGACTGTCACTTCAGCATG
>NW_027739755.1:0-4720 GCF_054177405.1 Leptonychotes weddellii | reverse complement strand
GGAAGGAGAGGGAGAGGGGGAAGTGGAGGAGGAAGGAGAGGGGGAAGGGAAGAAAAGAGAAGATGAAGGGGAGGAGGAGGGAGAGGGAGAAGCAGAGAAAGGAGAGGAGGAAGCAGAGGAGGAAGGAGATGGGGAAGGGAATGAAGGAGAAAGTGAAGGAGAGGAAGAAGGAGAGGGGGAAGAAGAAGAAGGAGAAGCGGGGGAAGCAGGGGAGGAGGAAGAAGAGGGGGAAGCAGGGGAGGAAGGAGAGGGGGAGGGAGAAGAGGAAGGAGAGGGAGAAGAGGAGGTAGGGGAGGAAGAGGAAGAAGAGGGGGAGGGGGAAGGAGAGGGGGAGGAGGAGGAAAGAGAGGAGGAGGAGAAAGAAGGGGAGGGGGACCAGGAAGGAGAGGAAGAAGGGGAGGGTGAGGGGGAAGAAGCAGAGTGGGGAGTGAGGGAGAGGGAAGAGGAGGACACTGAGGAAGAAGAGGGGAAATACGAGGAGACAGGAGATGAAGAGAGTGAAAAGCAGGGAAGACCGGGTGAAGGAAAAGGGTCCAACAAAGCAAGCAAAATCAGAGGATCTGTGAAATATGACAAAGATAAGGCATACCCCCCAAAGTTTATTACTAACACAGAGGGCAAAGGGAAAGAGCATGAGGTACAGAGGTTCAAAATGCCAGTGCGGTCAAAACAACTTTTAGAAAATGGGCC
Source organism: Leptonychotes weddellii (assembly GCF_054177405.1). Taxonomy (NCBI): domain Eukaryota; kingdom Metazoa; phylum Chordata; class Mammalia; order Carnivora; family Phocidae; genus Leptonychotes; species Leptonychotes weddellii. The sequence goes on along the minus strand of NW_027739755.1, from coordinate 4,030 downwards.
ACCAGGTTCCAAAAGATTCTGGAATAATGTATTACCACATTATCTAGAATTGAAGTAACAAACTTTAAATTTAAAACTGTTGACCAGCCAACAGTTTGAGCATCTTACACGTAATAGGCACTTAATATGTTTTATTAAATTGCTTTTTGTCATGGTTACTTTATGTGTGGTACAATATAGACTGATAAAGACAACACAAAGCACTGGTAAATTTGGCTCCTCTTAAACTAATATTTTGGTATATTTTCCCCCCAAATTATAAATCTGTCACTAGAAAATATCAAAAGGTCATAGCAGATAATTAACATTATATATTCCTTATTAAAGACAGAGTTAGGAAAGAGTATACTATAAGAATGTTGCATTTGTATATACAAACTGGTCCCTTTAAAGATGGCACAGATCCTTCAAGGCTATAAAAACATCTCATTTCTTACGAGTTTCTTTTGGTCTCTGATTTCAATGTGCCTACTACGTAGAATAATTTTATAAGGTGGATGGTATTGTAAAGCTAAAATGAAGAATTCGCATTTAAAAAAAAATAGTGCTCTTTTTTTACCTTTTATGTGTCCTTTTTGCAACAATCTACCAAGTGTCAGCTGGATTCAGAGCTTAGATCTTAATGTGATGTCTTTTAGTTACTGTCTGGACAAATGGCAGTATATCTCATGAAATGGAGGTGAACCTAAACATATATTTGGGAAGTATGTAAAACTTGTAAGTATTTATTAGCCAGGCAGAGCTCCTCACTGGGGTTCAGTTTCCTCACGTGTAAAATGGAGCGGATTAGATGATAGAACTATAGTCCCTCCTAACTCTCAGATTCTTTTGTTCTAACAGGCTGATTTACTCCCATTGTGTTTGTCATTTGCATAAAAGTTTTTTCAGTTAGAAGAAAAATTGCACTTTAAAATTAATTGAGTTTTCTATAAATTATATATTGTTCTTTACTCTTAAAAACTTAGGAAGAGCTTTAATGTATCTTGTGTTCTGTCATTCTGTATTTCTAAACTATAACTTCTGAGCTTTAACTGTACTATCAGAATCGTCATTCCCAGTGTCTATTATGTACCCTCAGTGTGTTCTTCATTGACTATTCTGTAATTCTGTTTGTTGCTTGTCAGAATGTTTCAAGTAAAATAAAATGTAAATGTATACCATCAGTAATTGTTTGTGGAAAGAGAAACTAACACTAGATACTGAATTTTCGAGAGGCTAGATTTCGATTAGTGTAAATTCAATCTTCCCTTAAAACTTTCAGTATTTTTCATACAGCTAGATCATTTGACTGTTCTTTATTCATAGCTCCCTTTTCAACTGGTTTCCCACCCCAGTCCCTTCCATATCTTGGGCATGAGGGATTTCTTCTACTTTTAGCAAGGAGAATCTGGATGGTAAACTTCCTGTGAATTTTGTGTAGTTGAATCCTGTGCACATTTGATTCTCTGTGAGAAAGAATATGGGGGGAAAGACTAGAATACAAAGAGAAGAAACTCCTAGGAGCAACTGTAGGTTTTGTTTTAGCTTCAGGGATCTCTGGTCGCTTCCCCTAACTAACCAAACACGCTAATTTGGCATTGCAGGGTTCTATCAAATTCTGCCACATTCAGTGACGGTCAGTGAAATGGAATTGGTGCTTTGATCAAGTGTGTGCGCTGTGTTGTTAATGCTAGGGCCCAACATGTTTATTTAAAACGTTGACTTAAAATGATGAACTGAGATGAACGATAGAATGGAGTTCATAAAGGAAAAGCCTTCAGGGAGAAAAGAAACTCTTAACCCTCAAGTTGTTAATGTCAAAGGTGAGACCTCACCAGCCAGCAACACTGAACTGGTGTTCTGAGCATGTGCCCATCTCAGTATTTGAGCTGGCCTAGAGAGCCACTTTCAAACAGCATTTCCTACCCATTTCTTCACATTTCCCACCCATTTCTTCACATTTCCCTGGCCAACCAAAGTGTTGTATGCTCTTTTTGAAGCAGTAGCTCGGGCAGGCATAGTGTTCTGGTCAAGAGCACGGGCCTCGTCATTTTGAGATGTGAGTTAGTACTTGGTAAAACAGATCAGAATAACTGGTTCCTTCTTTATTGTCCCCATCTGCTGGTGGATCAAGCTTTTATTGTAGTTTCTCACTGGTTATTACTGAGGCCAGCGTGAGGGGTGTGTGTGTAGAATCCGTTGAGTTACAGTTTCAAATGAGGACTCTGGCAGAAAAATATTTTCAGGTAAGCTACAAAGGAGTATCACAGAAACATCTGCTGCTGCCAAACCAGTAACTCTTGAGGTGAGTGCAATGAAATGTTTTTTGTAATTGCGTTATAGAGGTCAGCTTGCTCTACACGTATACATTCAAGATAAAATGCTACCATAGAGGAAGGTGCTGTACTTCCTTCTTCCTTCATTCTTCCCAGTGTCCCTGACCTGTAACTTAATATCTGGTACATACTGTTCACTCAACAAATAAGCATGTACATGGCAAGCACCCAAAAGGGAACGGAAGCTTTCCCAAATCAGGGAGAGCTCAAGAAACGAGGGCCGCTTACAGGCAGCCTCCTGTGGCCCTTTTACCTGTCAGGGACATTAGGTGGGTACAGATGTCTTGAAAGGACACCAGGTAAAAGGAGTTCCCATGGCCCTGCCTTTAACTATGACTTAACAATGCCCTTTAGTTACCTGATCTATCCCGCACCCCCACTCCCGTGTTCTTTTTAGCCAGGGCTACCCGAAGATAAAAATATGATCTGAAAACAAATCTTTTGCTTTCCTTCATGAAGTCCCTTAATTAAGAAGACAGTGGTTTTGTGCCTTGAGTATGCCGAGAGGAAGATACAGTTCCGGATCTCAGGGGACTCTTGGCTGTTTCTATAGGCTGACCAGAAACTTTACCCAGACAATAGAGCGTTTCAGGAGTGGCACTTGAGCAGCCACTTCTGCACTTCAGCAGAGAAGGGCTAGGAAAGGGCTTCCAGGGGGCAACGGGGAAATGTCAGCTGAGTCGTGAGAAGTAAAAGCGAGTCATGCAAGCGGCAGGGGCAGGGCTTTCCCAGTTGATGGGAGCCCTGAGAGTATTTCAGTGTGACCACAACTTAAGAGTGTCTTTTGGTTCTGGGTAGAGAGGCAAAGGACCTTAATGTGTTTTTGAAAGATGTTAAACAGCAACAGTAAGGTGATCACACTTGGGCTTTTGTAACGGTCTGGCAGCAATATGGAGGGTGGGTTGGAGAGGAACAAGACCAGAGCCAGGGGTGCCAGTTAGGAGGCAGCTCGAGGAGAGCAGGCAGAGACAGAAGAGGGGACTAGACAGTGTGGACAGAGTTGGGGACATGTGTTATCAAGAGAGCTTTAGGGATAGAATTGGAGGGCTTAGTAAAGAGATGCAACTTGGAGGGAGAGAGAAGGCCAAGCTTTTCCTGTTTCTGTGTGAAGAGCCGGGTGGAAAGGGCGCCATTGGCCAAGGCTGAGAACAGGAGTAGGGGCAGGTTTAGGAGCCTGCTTGGGCTTGTTGACCCAGGAGATGTTCAGCGGACAGATACATGTGTGGGCCTGGAACTCAGGGGAGATTGCTGGGTATCGCCAGCTTTTAGGGGTCATTGAAACCATGAAGTTGAGTGAGAGGCAGCACTCATAGTACGAGAAGAAGAGAACTGAAGACAGAGTTTGAGGAAACCTCAGTAGCTAATGGGGAGGTTGAGAAAGGGAAGTCTGAGAAGGAGGCGGTGTAGGGACACTTTCTAGGAAAGAGAGGTGCCACCCAAGCCAAGGAAGGCATGGTGGAGGGCTGCAGAGAGGTCTGGGAGAGGCCCAGCAGAAGGCTGGCCAGAGCTCACATTGCCAGCAAAGAGGGAGCTCCAGGAAGGCTGCCTTAGAGTCAGGGACTCTGATGCCCTGGGGGAAAACACCTTAGACTTGCACTTGCTATTACTATATACAAGGGTATATAAGCACAGGATGTTGTCGAAGTGAGCTGATCAGCAGAAAGGAAGAGACTACAGAGCTGTCAGTTTCAGGGCGGGGGGGGGGGGGGGGGAAA
>NW_027739754.1:0-308 GCF_054177405.1 Leptonychotes weddellii | reverse complement strand
TTTGTGTGCACGCGTGTGCATCTGTGTGTAACGTGTTTTGTGTAATTTAAGGTCCCAACACCTGTGAAAGCTGATCTTCTTTGCCCTGGACCCTGACCTGCTCCTCAGCGGTATGCGGGCTGGCTTCTGAGTGCTGGGGAGGGTAGGAGCAGGGCCCAGGAGCGTGGGGAAACGGCAATACACTTCCAGGGTCTGGGGCTATGCTACACAGCAGCACAAATCTCGCACAAAGCTCTTAAGCAGGTCCGCCCTTGGGGTGGAAGGGGGACTTTTCTTCACCAGGGCCCAAGTCCTCTGCTCTTGGCTGC
>NW_027739753.1:0-308 GCF_054177405.1 Leptonychotes weddellii | reverse complement strand
TAAGTTAATACCCCAATAGCTGTCTAGACACACCCAGATACAAATTTAACCCAACCTCATGCTTGACCATCTAAGCTCCACCTATCCCACCAAAGTTCTTTCTAAATGTGACATCTAGCATAATAGTCAACTGAACCATAAAGCTATTATGAAGTCATTATAAAAACCCAGTAACTATGACCTTGGGAGCAGTTGGCAGGCAATACGTATCTGCTGAATGAAAAACTAAATGAATGCATATCTGAACAGACGAAGCAGTTGGGATTTTTGTTTTATTTTTACATTTTTGCATTTATTTTGCAGAGAAG
>NW_027739752.1:0-308 GCF_054177405.1 Leptonychotes weddellii | reverse complement strand
ACTTAGAAAAGTATCTTTAGGGCGCCTGGGTGGCTCAGTTGGTTAAGTGACTGCCTTCGGCTCAGGTCATGATCCTGGAGTCCCAGGATCGAGTCCCGCATCGGGCACCTTGCTCAGCGAGGAGTCTGCTTCACCCTGACCCTCCCCCCCCATGCTCTCTCTCTCTCTCATTCTCTCTCTCTCAAATAAAAAAAAAAAAAAAAAAGTATCTTTAAATTTCCATAGAGGTAGGAATTTTTTAAGCTACCTTTTCTGTTATTTGATTTCAATATTATATGATCAGAGAACCTGACCCTGGGTTATAACTT
>NW_027739751.1:0-308 GCF_054177405.1 Leptonychotes weddellii | reverse complement strand
TTAGGTAGGCCATAAGGTCCCTGCTGTCAGACATTCTCAAGAGGAAAACTGATCATCATATGTGCAGGCTGGGTTGTTCCCATTGGGGCCCAAGTCAGGCATCTTGAGAGTTTCATGATCTTGAGGTCCTCCCTCATGAATCTGTTCCTCCACTGGTCCCAGAGGGTGACTTTTGATCATTAAAATGTTTAGTGTTTTTTTTTTTTTTTTTTTTTTTTTTAAAGATTTTATTTATTTATTTGAGAGAGAGAGAATGAGAGACAGCACATGAGAGGGGGGAGGGTCAGAGGGAGAAGCAGACTCCCTGC
>NW_027739750.1:0-308 GCF_054177405.1 Leptonychotes weddellii | reverse complement strand
GTGTAAAGAGTTCCTTTACCCACAAAATCACTTTGGATATTCATCCGCCATGTGGAGCAGCAGGGGGACTTTGGTTGTCACAGGACTCCCGTGTGGAAGGCCGGTACCGGGTGGGGTGTCACAAACCTGGCAGAGTCCAGGAGAAGGAAGACTAGAGTAGCAGCCAAGGCCAATCTAAGAGCTGAGATTTGAGCGGCACGGAATTGTCCCACAACCCCTCATGACCTTTGCCTTCTAATGCCTCAGTGTCTGCTAATTCCACTGTGGTTCCTGCTTTTCTGGGAGTGGACTCCACAGGAATTCTCTTG
>NW_027739749.1:0-308 GCF_054177405.1 Leptonychotes weddellii | reverse complement strand
GGCCAATGGAACACAAGCCACACCTGTCATATCCAAACATGAACTTCAAGAGCCATTAATGATTCTGGTCTTTCTCCTCCGACAGGAGAATGCTATGAGAATGGAGTGTCCCACAGAGGGGCTGCTCCTTCTCCCTGAGTCCTGGAATGAACATGCTCAGAGTGCCAGCCAGCCTGCATCTAATATAAAATATAAGCCAGAAGGAAACCTCTGCTGGGGCTGCTTGTTACAGCAGCATGATCTAGAGAGAAAGCTGGCTGATACACAGTGCCGGTCACAAAGCAGGGGTTAGTAAACCTCTGAGCCAT
>NW_027739748.1:0-308 GCF_054177405.1 Leptonychotes weddellii | reverse complement strand
GAGTATCTTTCTTTATCCATTCACTTTCATATTTGGATATAGAATATAGTTGGATCATGTTTTATTAATGTAATCTGCCAATCTCTGCCTTTTATTAGAGACTTTAATCCATTAACATTCAAAGTAATTGCTGATAAGGAAAGACTTACTTCTGCCATTTGCCTGTTTGTTTTCTGTATGTTTTATAGGCTTTTGTCCCGTATTTCTTCCCATATTGTCTTCTTTTGCATGTAGTTGATTTTTTTAAAATGAATCATTTTGACTCCCATCTCATCTCCTTTTGTGTACAATCTTTAGATATTTTGTTG
>NW_027739747.1:0-308 GCF_054177405.1 Leptonychotes weddellii | reverse complement strand
CTATCTCTATGGAAAGGCCGTCTACTATGTCCACCATAATGATGGAGAGATTTCTGGGCTTCACAGACTTACAGATTCATAATCTGTACAAGGGCGGCCTGTGATTTCTTTCTTTATAGGCTCAGGCAATTCTTGCATGTTCTGAAGTTTGGAAACCACCGTCCGAGCAAAATATCTGGCCCTCATATATTTATTAAGCTGTGGTCCCCAGCACCATCATTGTAATCATGCTCATCATCATCAGCTTCATCATATATTGCAAATTATCAGCTAGATGAGTATCGATGAAGGAGTTCATTTATACAAAT
>NW_027739746.1:0-308 GCF_054177405.1 Leptonychotes weddellii | reverse complement strand
TATTTGAAAAACAAGTGCAGTTTTAACAAACTTGGCCAAATTATTTGCATAAGCTCAGCAAGAATAGTGATTGATCATGCAGATCTTTTAGAATCTGCTTTGCTGGAACTTTCTAAGGAATCTCTAGGTTGAACTTCGAGTAGTCTCTCCAGGCCAGAAGCCAAGCCAAGGGCTTGCCATCAGACATGCCTGCAATACCTGTAGATTTGGGCAGATTCCTCTTGCTGGGGTCCCCAATATATCCCGAGGTTCCTGCACCTGCCAGGAAGTGACATTCTTGACTCACCTGGTGAGGCTGCTGGGAACTC
>NW_027739745.1:0-308 GCF_054177405.1 Leptonychotes weddellii | reverse complement strand
CCCGCCTGCACAGCCCCATGTACTTCTTCCTCAGCTGGCTGTCACTCATGGACCTCATGCTCATCTCCACCATTGTGCCACGGATGGCCACTGACTTCCTCCTAGGCCATGGCTCCATCTCCTTCACAGGCTGTGGGCTCCAGATCCTCTTCTTCCTCACCCTCCTGGGGGATGAATGCTTCCTGCTGGCCTTTATGGCTTATGACCGCTATGTGGCCATCAGCAACCCATTGAGCTACTCAGTGGTCATGAGCCGCCGTGTCTGCTGGCTCATGGTGGCAGGGTCCTGGCTCTTTGGCCTGGTGGAT
>NW_027739744.1:0-4721 GCF_054177405.1 Leptonychotes weddellii | reverse complement strand
TCTTTCTTTTTCTTTCTTTCTTTCTAAGATTTTATTTATTTATTTGACGAGAGAGACACAGCGAGAGTAGGAACACAAGCAGGGGGAGTGGGAGAGGGAGAAGCAGGCTTCCCGCTGAGCAGGGAGCCCGACATGGGACTCGATCCCAGGACCCTGGGATCATGACCTGAGCCAAAGGCAGACGCTTAACGACTGAGCCACCCAGGCGCCCCAATGCGCATTTCTTTTAAGGATGTTTCCAAAATTCACATCTGAGCAAAATACAGCGACCCGAGCAATTGAAAAACACGTGTTTGTCGGTAGTTACCGATGACCTTATATTTAAAACAAGACATTTCCTAAGTAGACAGAGGCTCCACGTATTCTTCACACTGGTAGGAAGTGGCGCGGGTTCTAGAAATGAACCTGGAAACGAGTGAGCCTCTCTGCTTAACCAGGTGGAGGTGAGACGTGTGGGGTACTGTTTGCTTCCCCACAGCCTCCCCCCACTTCTCCCCCTGTAGGGTGTGCGTTTACTCAGAGGAGCTGGGGCCCTGCATGTGGTGGGAGTAGCCATCCCTTGGTGACTCAAGGGAGAGTCACCATTTTGGTTGGGAGTCCTTAAATAATCAAGCAGAAACCTTTACCTTTAAGTGCACAGTGGCTGGGTGATCCAGCCTCTTGCCATCCTTCTGATACTTCCTCTATTTATTTTCTTTATTTTTCTTGAATCACAGATCTCTTCGATATTGTAATCAGCTCTGTTTACCCTTCCGATGTAAAGGACTGCAGCAGGCCAAATTATGCCACTTTATATCCTGTTCCAATACTGCATTATTGGGCACACCCCCCACCCTGTTGCCCCCACCATGTGTAGAATGCCTCAATTGTTTTTAAAACATATGTGGGCTTATCTGATAGCCATTTTAATTGCATTTCATCCATCTGACCTGAATATTAATGACTGAAATACCTTTATGTGTGGTAGGGTTGAATAAATGTTTAGTGAGTGATCTTCTGCAGTACGAACTTTTAGTGTCCCCACTCACATGTCATTCTAGGAATTAAATATAAATTTGATGCACAGATTGATCACAAGGTTTTTGTACAAATGTTGGCTCACATTACTTCCTTGGTGTGAGAAAACAATGTTGTGAAAGTGAAAGATGATTATGAATTTCAAAGTTCCATGTATTGATTGTAATAATATATCACTTTCTAGTTGCAAAACTTATTTTATGCTCTGGGACTATAAGTGGGATAGATAAAAAGTCTTTGGTTAAAACTTACTGAATTGATGCAGGATTTCATGTGTGCATTTTAGGACATTTATTTCACTTAACATTTTCTTTCTACTTACACTCCAAATTCAGCTAGATTGGGGGTAGTTGCTGAGATTCCCAGACAGGAGACTTCCAGATAGGTGAGGTGTGACTGCGCTATTTACTGCACATTAAGAAACAGGGCCCAATTTGCAAAACTTGGCCATACTTTGCAAAAGAGAATTGACAAAAATTTACCTCTGATTTTTGATAGAGGATAAATACATCAAAAGTTTTTCAAAGATTCAAACTTTGGGAGCTTTCATTTTAAATCTTTGGAAAATAGGATAACCGGTTCCCACTCAGACAACAGTTTGTTGATCACTGTTAACTCAGCTCAAAGCTGAGCATAAAGAGGGAACTGACCATGAGTATTTTGGGGGGTTTTTTTGGTTTTTTTTTATGTTGATGTGCTCAAAGCTCTATTGCTGAGTCACCAAACACAGAGGAATGCTCCTTTAAGGTATTTTATAAAGCAAAAAATTCTATAACTGTAAATCTGTTCTAATGGATAGAAATTATATTGGGTGGATGAGGACACTGTCCATATTGTAGTCAAGGACCTAAAATCCACACCTTTCTCCTTTTCTGCCCTTGAGAAAAGTGAAGGGCAAATTAATATTGAAATCAGTTTATTCTGGGCGCCTGGGTGGCTCAGTTGGTTAAGCGACTGCCTTCGGCTCAGGTCATGATCCTGGAGTCCCAGGATCGAGTCCCGCATCAGGCTCCCTGCTCGGCAGGGAGTCTGCTTCTCCCTCTGACCCTCCTCCCTCTCATGCTCTCTGTCTCTCATTCTCTCTCTCTCAAATAAATAAATAAAATCTTTAAAAAAAAAAAAGAAATCAGTTTATTCTGGCTTAATAACTCTTGTCCTAGAAAAGTGTTTCTCGGAGTGTTTTGCAAGGATCACTAGTTTCTAGAAGCTCTTCCAAATACTGTTTCAAACTGTGTCTGGGCTGGGTCACCTAGAATGCACATCCCATGGTGACAGCTCAGTGGGATCTGGGGACTGTTGAACCCATATTCCTCAGACTTCTGGACTTGAGCACTTCTTTTTCCTCTCCTTCAGAAGACTTACTTTTGGATTGTTGTCTCAGGAGGCCTATGACCTTGTTAGAGCATTGCTTGGGAAGATGGGGGCCATGTGACACTTTTTCTCCTAGTCTCATTGACTAAATATAGATAAATAATTTATAAATGTTTGTGTATTTTAAGTTACTCCATCTTTCCCATAGTCATTTGGAAAAGAAGTGAAAGCTGAAATTTTTTTTTTCAAAATAATATTTAATATGTTAAATATTGAGTGAAGAGAATCCAGGTATCAGATTATAAAATTAATCTTTCTGCATGGGATCCACAGGAAAGAATAGGGTGAGCAGAAATGTAAAAAGGCTTTGAGGACCAAGTTTTAAATTAGGCCGTGTCCTGCTTCAGAGGACACAGAAGAGATTTATAAAAATTTTCAACAATATCAATACTTTAATTTCTAGGAAATTATGGAATGAATACAAGAACTATTTAGGAAGCTTTTTTTTTCAGGGTTTCTAAAGGTTAGGATTTATCTTTTCTTTTTAATTCTGACCTCTGCAATCGGCAAAGACTATCCTCAGCCGCTAAAGTTCTGTAGAAAGACATGAATCTAGACAATAGTTTTGTTTAGACCATTTTATAGACACATTGTCCAATTGTAGTTTTCAGAGGAAAACATGTTTTTCTTTGAATTGACTGTTCTGGGTGTGATAGGCCCCAAAAGAAATCCACGTCTTAATCCCAGGAAAGCATGAGCCTCTTACCTTGCATGGCAAAGGGAATCTTGTACCTGGGATATTGTTAAGGAGTTTGAGATGAGGAGGTTACTTGGGATTATTCGGGTGGCCCTGATGTAATTAAAAGCATCCTTTTAAGAGGAAGGTGGGGGACCAGAGTCAGAGTCAGAGAAGAAGGTCGGAGTGATTCGGAGCCAGAAGCAGAGGATGTGGGCAGCCTCTCGAAGCTGCAAGAAACTCTGGAAGAACGCAGTACTAGTTTCATGAGCCAGGGAGATAGTAAGCATGTGTCGTTTTCAGCCACTAAGTTTGTGGTAATTTGTTGCAGCAGTGAGTGGGCACCAATACACCGAAGAAGAGATTCGGTCGCTCACGGACTCAATATTGAGGGCCTGCTGTGTGCTGGGCAGCGTCCCCAGCGCCAGACGGTCAGCTCATGGGGACCTCATGGTCTAGACGGAGACAGGGCGTGACTTCAGAGAGCGTGGGTGTGGCTGGGGAACAGAAGTGTCCAACAGTAGAAAGTGAGCGGACCCATCGTGCAGGGGGTCTCATTTTGCTGGGGCCACGGTCTTAGAAGGCCTCGCTGTCCGAGGAGGTGACATTTAGCTAAGACCCGGCCGACAGAAAGGATGTGACCGTGCTGAGCTCGGGAAGGACACGGCAGTACCAGTGGGCAGGGGGCTCTCCTGCTTCCCACGCCCCCTCCCGAGGCGGAGCTTCTCAGGGCCACTTCGAGTCAGAGAGCAGGAGTGGTGACTGACCCCTGACTCCCCACCCGCGGGAATTCCTCATCCGTTCTTTCCACGCGTTCTTTCTGTTGTTGTCGACATCCCCACGCAGTGGCGGGACGTCGCCCATCCTCCGCTTCTTCCTTACAAACCGTCTCCACCTCCACGTGGGGTCTTCTGTGAGCAGGAGCCTTGACTCCCGATCCTTGCTGATGCTGTGACAGAGCCAAGAACGACGTGTGTCATCGAGTCCCTCGGAGGCTCTGTGATCTGGATGAGCCTCCAGCTTCCCGCAGCACCAGCTCTGCAGGTGGGGACCAGGCCTGCCACCGCCCGCCCCTTACACGGGGCGGACAGAGCGTTTCTGTGGCCGGCTCCTTACGAATAAGCAGTGAGGTTGAACACGCTCAGCCATTTTGCCTGGAAGTGACATGGAGTTGACATGGATTTTGGAGAATGCTTATTCCTGGCACCTGCTTTTATCAGCACGAAAGCAGCCCCGAAAGGGGATGGGACGTTCCCCAAATGTGTCAAAAGCTGTCCCTGGCCTTCCCGATGTCAGCTGAGGTCAGACCGAGTATAGCTGAGGATGGAGCCCTCAGCAGGAAGCTGGGCCTTGCTTTCCTTCTCTCTTGACATCTTTTTGAAAAGTAAAAATGGACCCATCCTGCCTGGCTGTGAACATCTGTAAATTGTTTATATACACAACTGAGGGCGTGTTCTGCCTTCTGAAATGTTTTCTCTAGTGGCCTCGATTCTTAGTCAGGTCCTGACTTTTTGAGCCCCCAAATGTTGTGCCTTCCGGAATTAAAAGTGTCGGAAACGACAGATGTTGGCGGGGATGCGGAGAAAGGGGAACCCTCGTACACTGTTGGTGGGAATGCAAGCTGGTGCAGCCACTCTGGAAAACAGTATGGAGGTTC
>NW_027739743.1:0-308 GCF_054177405.1 Leptonychotes weddellii | reverse complement strand
CATTATTAACAAAGCCCTTTCTGCTTCCCATGTGGTCTGCTGCCACTTTAATTTCCTGCACTATGTTTATACTGTTAGATCACTCAGCAGTGATACCATTTTGTCATTATTAATCTCATCTTTTCACCTAAGTTCTACATTTAATTATATACAATGCTCACCAAATATTTCTGTGGAAACTTCTTTTTTTTTTTTTTTTAAGATTTTATTTATTTATTTGACAGAGAGAGACACATTGAGAGCTGGAGCACAAGCAGGGGGAGTGGGAGAGGGAGAAGCAGGCTTCCTGCGGAGCAGGGAGCCTGATG
>NW_027739742.1:0-308 GCF_054177405.1 Leptonychotes weddellii | reverse complement strand
GTTCTTTCTTTTTTAAGAGAAACTCTAAATGCTGTCAATTTCCTTATAGGCACAGAGTTGGCTACATTCTGCAGACTTGGATATGTTATGGTTTTAATTTTCATTCCGTTAAAAATATTATCTAATTTCCCTAGAGACTTTCTTTTGATCCACAATTATTTAAAAGTGTGTTTTTGTCAATTTCAAAAATATTTGCATGGTTTCCAACTATCTTTCTGTAATTGATTCCTAGTTTAATTCTGTTGTGGTCAGAATACATGCTTTGTATGATTTTATTTCTTTGACATCTGTTTATTTTATGACCCTAG
>NW_027739741.1:0-308 GCF_054177405.1 Leptonychotes weddellii | reverse complement strand
GATCATAAAGCTTTCCCACCTTACTGGGTTGGGGATTGGTGAAATGATGTGTGTCAAGGGCTTTGCCCCCAGCTCCTGGCAGAGGATACTCAGTGAGAAGCTGTTATTGTATCTAGCAACACCAGCGTACAGAGGACCACCCTGAGTTGGTGTCAGGAAAACACGGAGACACCTAATATTGTTAGGGGCCTGTGAGCGCGCACACACACACACACACACACACACACACACACATACAGGGGCTATCTACTGTGTCTTTTGGGCTTGTGGAAAAGCTGGAAATAGTCTGAGGACCCCCAGCACCCAGG
>NW_027739740.1:0-308 GCF_054177405.1 Leptonychotes weddellii | reverse complement strand
GCATTATTCACTATTGTAACAAATCATGGTACTGATGGCTAAGCTGATTTTGGTACTTGAATAACTGATAAAACACGTTGTGTCTGTCCTCTCATTATTTATTTTTTTTAAAAAATATTTATTTGAGAGAGAGAGAGAGAGAAACAGCATGAGAGGGGAGAGGGTCAGAGGGAGAAGCAGGCTCCCCGCTGAGCCGGGAACCCGATGTGGGACTCGATCCCAGGACCCTGGGATCATGACCTGAGCCGAAGGCAGTCGCTTAACCAACTGAGCCACCCACGCGCCCTGTCCTCTCATTATTTTCATGG
>NW_027739739.1:0-308 GCF_054177405.1 Leptonychotes weddellii | reverse complement strand
GGCGGCGAGCCGGCGGGTGGAGGCCCGGGCCCGGCACTCAGGCCGAGGGCTGGCGCGGCTGGTTCCCAGCACGTGGGACAAGAAAGCAGTGACAGCTCCTCCACGCACTGGGGAGTCCATTCATCATGTCAGGAGACCAGCCTGCTCTGACAACGCGGCCACTCAGCAGGACGGGCACAAGTGCGTTGACAGAAACATGTGGAGCTTCCCATCCGGTGGCAGGTGCCACAGAAAGGAACTCATGGACACGGCTGGTCCCAGGGCATCATACTCGGTCTTACACGAGTCGGCTGTCATTGACTCGATCC
>NW_027739738.1:0-308 GCF_054177405.1 Leptonychotes weddellii | reverse complement strand
CCTGCAGGGGAGGGGGGAATTCTGCCCCTGAGTGGAGGACACACTGGGCTATTGGCCTACCCGGGGCCAGGCTGGGGGCTGCTGGTGTCCAGCCAGCACTGACCCATCTGTCTTCCTCCAGGACAGCACTGGCTTCCACTTCTGCGGGGGCTCCCTCATCAGCGAGGACTGGGTGGTCACTGCCGCCCACTGCAGGGTCAGGTGAGGCCTGGGCAGGCTCAGGGCTCTGCTTCTGGCTACATTTCGGGGTGAGGAGGGAGCAGGGCCCACTCCTAGTCCTTAACTTCCACGTGATTCCTCTAGCACGT
>NW_027739737.1:0-308 GCF_054177405.1 Leptonychotes weddellii | reverse complement strand
CTCCCTCTGCCTCTCTCTCTCTCTGTCTCTCATGAATAAATAAATAAAATCTTTTAAAAAAAAAAAAAGGATATATTAGAAAAGAAAAAAGATCTAAAATCAATAATGTAAGCAAAATGAGAAATCTTAGGAAATGAGAAAAAGGAGAGCAATTTAAGCAAGGAGAAGAAAAGAAATAATAAAAATTCTAGTGGAAATCAATAAAGTTCAAAACAGAATCAATAGAGGGCGCCTGGGTGGCTCAGGTGGTTAAGCGACTGCCTTTGGCTCAGGTCATGATCCTGGAGTCCCTGGATCGAGTCCCGCAT
>NW_027739736.1:0-308 GCF_054177405.1 Leptonychotes weddellii | reverse complement strand
TCGGGCTCCCTGCTCGGCAGGGAGTCTGCTTCTCCCTCTGACCCTCCCCCCTCTCATGTGCTTGCTCTCTCTCATTCTCTCTCTCTCAAATAAATAAATAAAATCTTTAAAAAAAAAAAAAAAAAGTAACCATGATACGAAACATTGGATTAATCATCCCATTGGTTTTTTCTTTCATTTTTTTCATATATATATTTATATATATATATGCCTAACAATAAATTACTTAGCTTTGCTTGTCTTTAACTCTCTAATTTCTAGGTCTTTTAATTATAGGCTCTCCCTTCTTTGGATATAGTTGAATTTTA
>NW_027739735.1:0-308 GCF_054177405.1 Leptonychotes weddellii | reverse complement strand
TGGAGAAGCAGATTCCCCACTAAGCAGGGAGCCCGATGCGGGACTCGATCCCAGGACCCCGGGATCACGACCTGAGCCAAAGGCAGATGCTTAACTGACTGAGCCACCAAGGCGCCCCATAGTCATGTCTTTTTTGCTAATAGTCTTGGCCCTTTTGCTTATTATGTAGCATTGACTTAGGAAATTTGGAAAAAAAAAAACACACTTCAAAGATCAATTTAAACACCAGTTAATTACTGATAATACTTAAAACTTAAGCAGTTCTGAGTTCTGTTAACAAACCAGAAGCACAGTTGTGCTGCTTTCTA
>NW_027739734.1:0-308 GCF_054177405.1 Leptonychotes weddellii | reverse complement strand
GTCTTTGGGGACCATGTAGACATCTTTACCAGACAGTTCTGCAGACTGATGCAAACTTAAATCCTTTATACAGAACGGACAACTATCCTACTGACCATTTGATCGAGCGGTCATTGTAGGCTCTTACATGGTAAGCACTGTGTGGAAGAGAAACGATGTATCAAGCATGGTAAGTGCCCTTAAAAGACTCAGAGTATTTGCAGAGGCATCCAGGTAAAATAGCTAAATTGAATCCATCATTCAGCTGTTTCCCCCATTCCTCATGCTTGATGCCATGGAAACATAAATATATGGAAGGTTGATTTAGG
>NW_027739733.1:0-4721 GCF_054177405.1 Leptonychotes weddellii | reverse complement strand
TTTAGATGAAGTGTTCCATGATTCATTGTTTGTGCATAACACCCAGTGCTCCATGCAGAATGTGCCCTCCTCAATACCCACCACCAGGCTAACCCATCCTCCCACCCCCCTCCCCTCTAGAACCCTCAGTTTGTTTTTCAGAGTCCATCGTCTCTCATGGTTCATCTACCCCTCCGATTTCCCCCGCTTCATTCTTCCCCTCCCGCTACCTTCTTCTTTTTTTTTTTCTTAACATATATTATATTATTTGTTTCAGAGGTACCTGTGTTTATCTTTTAATCTGCAGTGAGTTTCTTTTAGGCAGCATATAGTTGGGTCTTATTTTTTTTAATCCATTCAGTCACCCTATGTCTTTTGATTGGAGCATTTAGTCCATTTACATTTAATTATTTATAAGTATGTACCTATTGTCATTTTGTTAATTGTTTTCTGGTTGTTTTTGTAGTTCTTATCTATTCCCCTCTTCTCTCCTCTTTCCATGAGATTTGATGACTTTCTTTAGTGTTATTGTTATATTTATTTCTCTTTAATTTTTTATGTTTTCTGTTACAGGTTTTAGATCTGTGATTACTATGCGGTTCATATATAACATCCTATGTATGTCACAATCTATATTGAGTTGATGGTCACTTAAATTTTAGCACATTCTAAAAACAATACATTTTTACTCCTACCGTCTACATTTTATATATATATATCTTATTATGTTTTACATCTTTTTATTTTGTGAATCCCCTTTACTAATTTTTTATATTTAATTTTACTTCATCTTTTAACTTTCATATAGCTTTATGTGGCATCGATCTACTACCTTTACTATATGTTTGCTTTTATCAGTGAAATTTTTATTTCAGAATTCCTTTCTAATTATGGTCTTTTCCTTTCTGCTTAAGAAAACCCGTGTAACATTTCTTGTAAGGCTGGTTTAGTGGTGGTAAACTCCTTTAACTTTTCTTTGTCTGGGAAATTCTTTTATTCTTTAATTCTGAATGAAAGCCTCGCCCAGTCAGGTATAACTGGTAGCATTTTTGTTGTTGTTGTTGCTGTTTGCTTGTTTTATTTCATTTTGTTTTGTTTTCCTTTCAACATCTTTAAATATATCATGCCACTCCCTTTGGCCTGCAAAGTTTCTGCTGATTTTTTTTTTTTAATTTGTTATAGACTTAGTGGGTTTCCTCTGCATGTAAATGATTTTCTCTTGCCAATTTAAGATTATCTCTTTGTCTTTAATTTTTACATCTTAATTATTATGTGTCTTAGGTTGGACCTCTGTAAGTTCATCTTGTTTGGGGTTCTCTGTTCTTCCTGGACCTGGATGTCTGTTTTGTTCCCCAGATTGGGATATTTCAGCTATTATTTCTTCAAATTAGTTTTCTGCCCCTTTCTCTCTCTCTTCTCCTTTTGGGACCCCCTATAATGTTAAGTGTTATTACATTTGATATTGTCACAAATGTCCCTTAACCTACCTTATTATTAATATTATTTTTAATTTTTGCTGTAGAGTTTTGGTGTCTTCCAGTGCACTACCTTCCAAGCTTGCTGATGTGTTCTGCATCCTCTAATCCTCTATTGATTCCCTTTTTTGCATTTTTCATTTTAGTTATTGTATTTTTTTCTTTTTTTAGCTCAGACTCTTTTTTTTTTATATTTTCTATCTCTTTGTTGAAATTTTTACTGAGTTTATTCACTCTTCTCTCAAGCTTGTTATTATCTTTATGATCATTATTTTAAACTCTTTAGCAGGTAGATGGTTTTTCTCCATTGCATTTAGCTCTTTTTCTGGGGTTTTGTCATATTCTTTTGTTTGGATTGTATTCCTTTGTCTCCTCATTTTGCCTCACTCCCTGTGTCTTTTTTATATTTTAAACCATATGTTAGATCATCAGTTGCTCCTGATATTGAAAGTAATGGCCTCATGTAAAAGGTAGCCTGTGGTGCCCAGTAGCACAATCCTACCTGGTGACCAGAACCTAGTGCTCCCGGGTATCTTCTGTGTGGGCTATGGGATCTGTTCTGTTGTGGCTGGGTTGCTACTGCTGCAAGCAATCTGGTGGACAGGGCTGTCCCTCAGCCTGGCTCTCAACAATGATTTGCTGCAACTACTGCAGGCACCTTGGTAGGCATGGATTGCCCCTGGCCTAGCTGGCTGAGAGGTCCTGGTGCTGCCATTGTGGGTGTGTTTGTGGGTGGAGCTCGCTCCCTGTATAACTGAGTAAGAGGCCAGGCTCTAGCTGTTGTCTAGGTGCTGGTGGGTGGAGCTACATCCCACCTGCCCTCCCCCCCATAGGGCAAGAGTCATTTGGGAGGGGCACTGGTCTTGCTTGGCTGCCTGCTGACTATGACAGGGACAGGTAGTCATTCTGGGGGACCCAGCCCCAACTAGAGCTGCCCACTTGGCTTGGTGGGGCAGGAGCTACTTTGGAGGGGTGCCTGCTGGGGTAGGCAGGTTGAGTGGGGGCAGGACCCCAGGGGAATGCTCAGGCAAGGCCAGCAGTGCTAGCAAGCAGATGGAGAGTGTAGGGGCTGGTGCACTCGAGCTTCAGGCTAGCTAGACTGAAGGAGGACAAGGAAATGGTGCGTGCCAGCACCTCCAGTCTCAGAGGAAGCTTTGTAGATACTTGCGCCTCTGGCACACGTTCCAGATTTAGTAAATAAATCTCCTTTAAGTGCCCTAGGTGCTTTCCTAATTACTGCTTCTGTGCTGGGTTTTGGGCCAAGTGACATGGCATGTTAGCCCTGGAAGAGTGGAGACTCCATTTCCTATGACCCTTGGGCTTTCCTGGAGTTAAGCCCTGCTAATTTTCAAAGCCAGACATTATGAGGGCTTGTCTTCCCTGTGCAGGTCTTCTGGGCTGTGGATGCCTCATTTGAGGATTTATCCCCTTGCTTTTCATGAAGGATCTCTTTGCCTAGGATATCTCTCCTGCTTGTGGGTTGTTGCCATATTGAGGGGTTTGGTTCCTCACTGTGTCTCTTCCCCTCCTTCTGTTTTCAGTGTGAGCTCTTCTTTAAGCTTTTAGCTATAGAAGATCTGTTCTACCAGGCTTAGGTCATTTTCAAAGTGAGTTAAATTACATGTAGTAGCTGATTTGTTGTGACCATAGGACAAGGTGAGCTCAGGATCCTACTATTTCACTATCCTCCTCGCTCTTCTCCTCACACTAAATATTTTTCACACATTATCTAACTGCATCCTCAAAAAATTCTCAAGAGGGGCGCCTGGGTGGCTCAGTCGTTAAGCGTCTGCCTTCAGCTCAGGTCATGATCCCAGGGTCCTGGGATCGAGCCCCACATCGGGCTCCCTGCTCGGCAGAAAGCCTGCTTCTCCCTCTCTCACTCCCTCTGCTTGTGTTCCCTCTCTCTCTATGTCTCTGTCTGTCAAATAAATAAATAAAATCTTTAAAAAAAAATTCTCCAAGAGATTGATGTTAATATGCCATCATAAATATGAGGAATCTGAAGACTTCATAGGTTAGGTAACTTGCCCTTTATGTAAGAACTATGATTTGAACTCAGGTTTCTGGCTTCACAACTCAGTCCCTAAAGTAATATGATATATTGCCAAAATAGATATAATTGATATCTAATGAAACCCTAGAAATAAGGGAAAATATTAAGGTTCTTTAAGGCAATAAATGAGAGAGATGATACTATGGCATTGTCTTGGCAGACAGAGAAAATAGTCCTTAAGCTTCAAAGGCAATCTCCTGCACGTGTATTGACTTTGTTGGTTTTGCTTTCAGCAGGAAGTGCAGTCTGCATGACTAAGCTTTCCCACTGCCGTGGGATTAATTTCAGGTATCAGAAGTGTGCTGGTGTGCACTAATGGCTGGGTCTAATGCTCCTGGAAGCACACCTCATCCCTCATGCCATGATAAGTCTTCTCTGTTGCCCTTCCATGTGTAAAATAGATTAAGCTTCCTTGGTATTGTCTTATAAAATAAAATATATTACGGAGGACTTAAAGCGGAATTGCTTTGTTTTATAAGGGAAAGGGAAAGGGAGCTAGATAAGTCTGAACACAGATTTGCATATCATTTCCATGTTTGAGGGTTTATCTACTATTTGTTCATTAAAAAAAAAAAAAAAAAACATTGAGTGTGCCTAGGCCTTTGATATAAGTTGACTCATTCTTGTTGATCAGAAGGGCAGGAATAGTAACATAAACACAGGCATCTTTACTTTAGGATTTATCCAACAACTTCTCTGATTATTATTTCTTCTTCTTCCTCTTCTTCTTCTTCTTCCTCCTCCTCTTTATGGTTGTTGTCCTTGTCGTCCTCCTCCTCTTACTCCTCCTCCTTCTCGTTCTGCTGCTACTACTAGTACTAGTACTACTGGTACTAGTTATTCTTCTTTTAACTGGGTATAATTGACATAAAACATTCTACTAGTTTCAAGATGTTGGCGGGGATGCGGAGAAAGGGGAACCCTCCTACACTGTTGGTGGGAATGCAAGCTGGTGCAGCCACTCTGGAAAACTGTATGGAGGTTCCTCAAAAAGTTGAAAATAGAGCTACCGTATGATCCAGCAATTGCACTACTGGGTATTTACCCCAAAGATACAAAAGTAGGGATCCGAAGGGGTACGTGCACCCTGATGTTTATAGCAGCAATGTCCACAATAGCCAAACTGTGGAAAGAGCCAAGATGTCCATCGACAGATGACTGGATAAAGAAGATGTGGTATATATATACAATGGAATATTATGCAGCCATCA
>NW_027739732.1:0-308 GCF_054177405.1 Leptonychotes weddellii | reverse complement strand
GACAACTATTACTGGGGAGCCCCCGGTCTCCTTTTAGTTGAAATTATCACTCTGGAGTATACATGGGGATCCTGGCAGTTCAGGAGTGAACCAGAGTCCCCTCATTTACCTGACAAACATTATTGATTACCTACCCAGCACCAGGCAGTGCTAGGGATCTAGGATGGAGAGCCAAAGGCACAGTCCTAACATTAGGGACGCCCAAGACCTAGTGTGGTGGACTGATGAGAAAATAAACAATTGGAGAACAGTGTGATTCATATTGTAACAGGTCTTCAGGTGCTATAGGAGCATTCAGGGGGTAGCTG
>NW_027739731.1:0-308 GCF_054177405.1 Leptonychotes weddellii | reverse complement strand
CTGTTCCGGAAAATACCACAGTGATGGATACAGGTCATTGTGCTTTTGTCAAAAAAGACAGAATGGCAAGAGTGAACCCTTGTGTAAACTATGGACTTGGGAATGACGCGCTATTGTCTGTTCATTGATGGTGACAAAGTACGAATCTGATGAAGATATTGAGAGTGGGTGGGATCTGTGTTAAGTGGTGGGGGTGGGGTCAGGGGCATATAGGATCCTGGTTCTTTCCACTCACTTTTGCTGTGAATCAGGTCTTCATTTCTGAAGTTCACGTTAAACTTCTGATAAGTAAGAAAACACTTGGAAGG
>NW_027739730.1:0-308 GCF_054177405.1 Leptonychotes weddellii | reverse complement strand
GGGCGCCTGGGTGGCTCAGTTGGTTAAGCGACTGCCTTCGGCTCAGGTCATGATCCTGGAGTCCCAGGATCGAGTCCCGCATCGGGCTCCCTGCTCAGCAGGGAGTCTACTTCTCCCTCTGACCCTCCTCCCTCTCATGCTCTCTGTCTCTCATTCTCTCTGTCTCAAATAAATAAATAAAATCTTAAAAAAAAAAAAAGAACAGTAGTTATTTGAAAGACTGAATAGAAAAGTAGAGAATCTTTAACCTGACTCTAGGATCACTGTATTTACAAGAATGAGCAGTGTTTAGTTGATTATTTCATGAG
>NW_027739729.1:0-308 GCF_054177405.1 Leptonychotes weddellii | reverse complement strand
AGGTGGGGCAGGGCGGAGACCTAGGGAGGGGGACAGCTGCCGACAGGGGGCTCCCCTCCCCCGGAGAGCCCTCTCCCTGTTAAGACTGCCAGAAGCGGCCCCCAGGGCGGTGAGGAAAGCGGGGCGCAGGTCAGGTGGCCAGTCCGGGCTGGGGGAGCCCTTCCAGCTCCTGGTTCTGCTTCAGTTCCCTCATCCTGCAAAGAGACGGGGACGGAGTCAGGAGACTAGCTGATGGGGCCGCCGCGAGGCTGGGGCGGGGGGTGTGCAGGTGCCCTGGGGGACCCAGCCCAGGAAGGGAGCACCTGTGT
>NW_027739728.1:0-308 GCF_054177405.1 Leptonychotes weddellii | reverse complement strand
TATTAAGGAGCTAAGCTCATAATTGG
Organism: Leptonychotes weddellii; assembly: GCF_054177405.1. Classification (NCBI taxonomy): domain Eukaryota; kingdom Metazoa; phylum Chordata; class Mammalia; order Carnivora; family Phocidae; genus Leptonychotes; species Leptonychotes weddellii. The sequence continues at coordinate 282 of NW_027739728.1, read as the reverse complement.
GTGTTGGGTGGTCCCGGAGGCAGAGGGTGGCCAAGAAGATGGCCCCGAAGTTTGCGACTGGAAATAAGGTTGGAGGGTGGTCGTTGGCTGGTAGAAGGGGCGTCCTTGGGTCTGTTCTGTCCAAACATTGTTGAAGCAAGAGACAGATCTGCAGGACCGCGGGGGCGCACTGCCTATGCATTCTACTTTTGATGGGCATTTGTGGCGTTTTCTGTTGGAGCCTGTTATAATGCTTCTGTGAGTGAGTGTGTGTATTTTTTTCTTCAAACTTTTATTTAAATT
>NW_027739727.1:0-308 GCF_054177405.1 Leptonychotes weddellii | reverse complement strand
TTTCCAAAGAGTATGTACCCATGAAACACCCCCAGAAAAAGATGTGGTGGATGCTATACATTACATCTCCAACAAGGAGATTCAAAATGCTCCTGGAGTTAGCAAAGGTTCTGAGAAACCTTTCTGTAAATAAATCTTATTTTGTCCAACTCAGCATTTCCCACATTTATTTAAGCATAGAAAACATTTTTTCCCCAAATATCAGCTATTAAAGTCCCACAGAACTGCTACTGCTCTAACTGAAAGGTATTCTAAAGTAAATTCCTTCAGAACCACATTTAGAAGGCCAATGCATTGGGATTGGTCAG
>NW_027739726.1:0-308 GCF_054177405.1 Leptonychotes weddellii | reverse complement strand
TGCTACTCCAACGTCACAGATTTTTTTTCCTGTGTTTTCCTAGTAACTTTGTGGTTTTAGCTTAGTTTATGTATGGGGTGATGTAATTGTGATTTTTAAAGTTTTGTGTTTTTTTTTTTTAAGATTTTATTTGTTTATTTGACAGAGAGATAGAGCGCACAAGTAGGCAGAGAGGCAGGCAGAAGGAGAGGGAGAAGCAGGCTTCCCGCTGAGCAGGGAGCCCGATGTAGGGCTCGATCCCAGGACCCCGGGATCATGACCTGAGCCGAAGGCAGCCACTTAACCAACTGAGCCACCCAGGTGCCCCG
>NW_027739725.1:0-308 GCF_054177405.1 Leptonychotes weddellii | reverse complement strand
TCTTGGCTCTTTCCACAGTTTGGCTATTGTGGACATTGCTGCTATAAACATCAGGGTCCTTGTGCTTCCTTATTATAACCACACTGGCCTCCCTCCTGCCATCTCTCCCATTCTAACCTCTTGTAATCACTAATCTGTTCTCCATCTTTCTAATTTTGACATTTGAACCTAAGTTTTTATTTCTCTGAAATTCATGCTCAAGGGACCAATTGCTGGACTCCTGTATAGTTTTATAAAAACAAGCAAAACACCTGCCAAACTGTACCATTTTATGTTCCTTCCAGCAATGTATAAGTGATCCAGTTTCT
>NW_027739724.1:0-308 GCF_054177405.1 Leptonychotes weddellii | reverse complement strand
GGTTATGATTTTTCTCAGGCTGCACTGGACGGCCTGCATTCTTCAGAGTGGGATCTATTTCTATTTTATGAGAGACCAGCTTTTCAGCAAGTATTCAGATAAAGAGGGGGCTTCTTGCAGGGGAAATCCTGGGAGCTGTAATGTAGATTGCAGAAAAAGCTGGAGTTTATGGCAGGAGAAAGGGGGCCAGCCCTGAGCAGGGGCGGCAGACGCTGGAGACCCTGGTGGGGTGGGGGGGGTGCCTGCACTGGACGGGAGGACAGCCAGCAGAGGGCACGCCCTGATGGTTACCAGGTGGGGGCCAGGGC
>NW_027739723.1:0-308 GCF_054177405.1 Leptonychotes weddellii | reverse complement strand
CTTGTTAATTTTAGCCATTCTGACTGGTGTGAGGTGGTATCTCACTGAGGTTTTGATTTCTATTTCCCTGATGCCGAGTGATGTTGAGCACTTTTTCAGATGTCTGTTTACCATTTGGTTGTCTTCTTTGCAGAAATGACATACACCATTTGTGTTCCCATTTCTTTGGTAGAAAATAGCCAGTTCACTTAACCTAGATGAAAGAGTGGCTGAAAAATACAATTCTTGCCTGCACAGTTGCTCCCACTAACAACTCTGCACTATAAATTGGGGTCATGAGCCATTTCTGCCACAATGAATAAAGAAAT
>NW_027739722.1:0-4721 GCF_054177405.1 Leptonychotes weddellii | reverse complement strand
AGTCCCGCGTCGGGCTCCCCGCTCTGCAGGGAGCCTGCTTCTCCCTCTCCCACTCCCCCTGCTTGTGTTCCCTCTCTCGCTGTGTCTCTCTGTCAAATAAATAATAAAAATAAAATCTTTAAAAAAATAAAAAAATAAATAAAAAAAAAGAAAAAGGATGTCTGCCAACTTCACACTGTTCAGACTCAGACACTAGCAATTCTCTCTCTCTCTTTTTTTTTTCTTTAAGTCATCTCTACACCCAATGTGGGGCTCGAACCTACAACCCTGAGGTCAAGAGTCGCATGCCCCACCGACTGAGCCAGCCAGGCGCCCCTGAACACTAGCAGTTCGACTCTGAGAGCTGCACTATCTGGTACAGTAGCCATTGCGCATTTGAAACGTGGCCAGTCCAGACTAAAATGTACTACAAGTGTAAAATGCGCACCAGGTTTTGAAGACTTAGTCAATAAAAAGAATCTAAACTATCTCTTTAATATTTTATATTGATTATGTTTTAAACAATATGTTTATATACTGAATTAAATATATTAAAATGAACGCTGTCCCCCTTTAAAAGAAAGAGTGATTTATTTATTTTGAGAGAGAGAGAGAGCATATGCATGCTCTGGGGTGGGGGAGGGACAGAGGGAGAGGAAGAGGGAGAGAGAGAATCTCAAGCAGATTCCATGCTAAGCACAGAGCCGGACACTGGGCTTGATCTCACGACCCTGAGGTCATGACCCGAGCCAAAATCAAGAGTCAGACGCTTAGCCAACTGAGTCACCCAGGCACCCCAACCTTGTCCCTTTTTATGATTTGAATGTGGCTACTAGAGAATTTTAAATTACATGTATGGCTCACATTATATTTCTATTGGACTCTGCTGCTCCCCAAAGTTACTTGTGTCATTGATTTAAGATTTATCCCTCATGCAAATGCAATATTCTCACATTCGAAATAATGTTTATTATTATTTTTTTAAAGATTTTATCTATTTATTTATTTGAGAGAGAGAGTGAGAGAGAACACGAGAGTGGTGTGAGGGGCAGAGGGAGAAGCAGGCTCCCTGCTGAGTAAGGAGCCCAACTTGGGGCGGGGATCCCAGGACCCCCAGGATCATGACCTGAGCCAAAGACAGATGCTTACTTGACTGGGCCACCCAAGCGCCCCATCACATTCGAAATGCTACATTTAACGTTATCATCAGTAAATATTAACGAGGGTGTGAGAGAAAGTTGAACATGGATTTGGAGAGGAATAGAGGCCCCAGAAATTGTGTCTGGAAATGGAAAGTGGCATATTTATAATTAAAGATGCAAAGGTGGGCTGAGAGAAGGAAGGAGTGGGCTTTTCCCACTCATCAGCTTTTCAGAATTCTGACCCCAGCATCTTGGGGACCATGTGGCACTCTTCTGTAAGGAATGAGCGCTCCATCAGGGGTCAGGAAAACTGGGTCTCAGCCTAGCTTGTGGCTTACTGTGTCACAGGCAGGTCATTCTCCTTCAGCTTCCTCGTCTACAATATGAGGCTGAAGACCCCGCCTGCGTAACTCACAGATCTGAAAACGTGTGCGAGTGCCCTTGAGTTCTACAAGGCCTCAACAATGTCCAGAATGTACGGAGAATTTGTCCGGTTGGATTAGTCACCTCCCACTGACTAGCAAGCTGTACTCCTTCCTTTAGGCTGCAGTGTTGCTGCCCTAAGATCTGTGTATGCCGATTGGCAGTTACCAAGGACCCTCCCTTCCTTCAGTGACAGCTGGTCCAAACCTTCCAACTTGAGTTGTCCCAAGTCACGTAGGCTGATTTATTAAGCTGACTATAGCTCAAAGGGAGTGCCTTACTGGGTTAAACCCACATGCTTCACCCGGTAAAAAAAATAGCCACCTTTCCTTGCAATGGTCATTCAGATACACGATGGTTATTCCTAGTTCCCAGCTTTATCTCCGCTGTTCCCTCTGCCTCTTCTTTTTTTTTTTTTTAAGATTTTATTTATTTATTTGACAGAGAGAGACACAGCGAGAGAGGGAACACAAGCAGGGGGAGCGGGAGAGGGAGAAGCAGGCTTCCCGCGGGGCAGGGAGCCCGACGAGGGGCTCGATCCCAGGACCCTGGGATCATGACCTGAGCCGAAGGCAGACGCTTAACCGACTGAGCCACCCAGGCGCCCCTCCCTCTGCCTCTTCTGCTTTGCCTCGAGATCTGCTCATGGAAGCCTCCTCCACATCATCAGATCTCAGACAGCACTTCCTTAAGCCCTTTGTGACCATCAAGAACACCTTTCCCTTGCTTTATCTTTCTTCCTTATACTTATTTCAACCTGCAATCTTTTTTGTTTTAAAGATCTTATTTATTTATTTGAGAGAGAGAATGAGCGGGGAGAGGAGGAACAGAGGCAGAGGGAGAAGCAGACTCCCCACTGAGCAGGGAGCCCGATGTGGGGCTCAGTCCTAGGACCCCGAGATCATGACCCGGGCAGAAGGCAGACGTTTAACTGACTGAGCCACCCAGGTGCCCCTTTTCTTTTTTAAGTAAACTCTACCCCAGTTTGCGTGGGGCTCGAACTCTCCACCCAGTGATCAGGCGTCTCATGCTCTACCTACTAAGCCTGCCAGGTGCCCCAAAATGGAAGTGGATATTATGTGGGTAATGGATTGCAAAAGGGTTGAGGGGGCTGGAGGAACAAATGGAAGAATGAGCCCAGAAGCCCACTCTCGTCACGATGCTAACGCACCATCCTTGGATCAGGTTTCCACCTTATTCCAGTGGATCGCTGCCCTGAAGCAGAGAACCACCTACCCCATTGCCACAGAACCAACCGGTTTCAGCTTGAAGAAGTAGTCATGGGACTGACACCAAGAGGTATTTCAAGATTTCTTCAGGACTGAAATTCTTATTTATGTTTGTATCTGCCTCGGAGATATGCTCAGTAAGTGGTTGTTGGATTGGATTCCAGCCTTGGCTAATATGGTTGGTTGCCTCTTCCCACACCTGTTTTTTCTCCTCCTTTTCTCCCTTCCCAGTCCTACACCTATGAGTCAACATTCACCTCCCGGAATGCATCCCTCTCCAGTCCCCACTCGTCTCTGAGGTCTTAGAGCACTTTCTTCATTGTCACTCATTTTGGCCTTTTTTCTACACATACTCATGTGGTTCGTGCCTTATCTCCCTAACTAGACTGTCCGCTTCTAGAGGGCGGGAGCTCTTCCATGTCCAACTTTAGAGCTGGAAGGAATCTTGCTGTTTATCCCTTAGTACATCCTCTGGCTAATGTCTGAATCACTTTATGACATCTCTGACAACTTCTGCTTTGGTCTCTTGAGGACCTCTAGTGCCGAGGCCTTCCTGACCTGAAGAAGTCTGGCTCAGTGTAGGAATATAGGAAGATGCTAAATATGGGGCACCGGGATGGTTTGGTTGGCAGAGTGTGTGACTCTTGATCTCAGGGTTGTGAGTTCAAGCCCCACGTTGGGTGTGGAGCCTCCTTAAAATAAATAAATATTCTTTTAAAAAAAGATGTTAAATACAATGTTGTTGAATTCAAGCTAATTCTCCGTTGAGGCTGAGTCAGTCCTTGGCTGGGTGTGGGATGCAGAAGAGGGAGAACATTGAGGAATGAACAAAGTTTTGGCTAAAAATGTTGGGGAATGTTTCCAACAATCTTATGTCCAGGCTATAATTCATGTGCTGTGATTCAGCTCTTGCCCAGTGTTATTTAGCATAAGTGAATTACAAAACATCAACTCAAATACCTCTTTTTTTTTCTCCCTTAGGAGAAGCTCTGAGCGTAGTCATTCCGGATGATTTCAACTAGGGGCCAGACAGGCACCTTATCCATACAGCTAACACTTGGCAGGAGCTGTGCAGCTTACAAAGACTTTTCCAAGACTTCAGCTCATTAGAACTTTTTTTTAAGTATTAAAAGTTTTATTTATTTAAGTAATCTCTACACCCAACATGGGACTCAAATTCACGACCCTGAGATCAAGAGTCACACGCTCTTCAGACTGGGCCAGCCAGGCGCCCCTCTTTAGAACTTTTTGATGGAGGCAGCATTACCCTAACTTTATTTTTTTTTAAGATTTTTAAAAAATTTATTTGACAGAGAGAGAGAGCACAAGCAGGGGAAACATCAGAGGGAGAGGGGGAAGCAGGCTCCCCGCTGACCCTGGGATCAGGACCTATGCTGAAGGCAAACGCTTACCGACTGAGCCACCCAGGCGCCCCATACCCTAACTTTATAAAGGAGGAAACGGAGACCTAAATTCAGTTCTGAGCGGGCAGAGCCGGTGCTCAAACCCTGGTCTTCACGGTCCAAAAATCTAGTGCTTTGTTTTCACTAAGGTAGACTGTCATTCATCTGAAAAAAACCCCGACACTCTAAATAGAGTTCACTCTGTGTTGCAAAGGCTACATTTGGCCCTGGAGAAAGGGTCAGGTTCAACGCCTAGGTATGGATGCAGATTTATCCGATGCCAGAAATCCCAAATAAATGGCAGGGGCCAGCCAAATACTTCTCTAGTCCTCCTCTCTCCAACCTCGCCCTCTGTCCACTTGAGAAGTAAACAAATTCTTCAAATTCCCGCTGCCCCAATTCTGTGAAGTGTTTACCTGTGTGCTAGGGTCGGCCTATGTGTCTGGCAGAGGCTGCTTCCTGGGTGTCATGATTTCGGGGGGGCCCCTGGACCTTGCTGCTGGCCTCCTCCCCCATCACACCCCACTCAATGGCTAGCTCAGCTG
>NW_027739721.1:0-308 GCF_054177405.1 Leptonychotes weddellii | reverse complement strand
CCCGCCTGCACAGCCCCATGTACTTCTTCCTCAGCTGGCTGTCACTCATGGACCTCATGCTCATCTCCACCATTGTGCCACGGATGGCCACTGACTTCCTCCTAGGCCGTGGCTCCATCTCCTTCACAGGCTGTGGGCTCCAGATCCTCTTCTTCCTCACCCTCCTGGGGGATGAATGCTTCCTGCTGGCCTTTATGGCTTATGACCGCTATGTGGCCATCAGCAACCCATTGAGCTACTCAGTGGTCATGAGCCGCCGTGTCTGCTGGCTCATGGTGGCAGGGTCCTGGCTCTTTGGCCTGGTGGAT
>NW_027739720.1:0-308 GCF_054177405.1 Leptonychotes weddellii | reverse complement strand
TCGCTGTGTCTCTCTCTGTCAAATAAATAAATAAAATCTTTAAAAAAAAAAAAAGATCCTTTCTAGATGATTCTGGTTTCAGAGCTTGGTTCTATTTTCATTAACGCTAGGAGGCACTCAGCTAGGTCTGGATCCTGTCAAACCCTGCTGGTAACTATTAATGCAATGAACTGGTCAGCTGTGCAGCTCTCACCTTGTAGAGTTTACACACGGCCACACTCTCCAGATCAAACTCAGTCCCTCCAACAGTGTTAGTGTTTACCCTTGCCCCAGCAAACAAACCCTTTCATTCTGGAAAGAACTAATTA
>NW_027739719.1:0-308 GCF_054177405.1 Leptonychotes weddellii | reverse complement strand
CTATCTCTATGGAAAGGCCGTCTACTATGTCCACCATAATGATGGAGAGATTTCTGGGCTTCACAGACTTACAGATTCATAATCTGTACAAGGGCGCCCTGTGATTTCCTTCTTTATAGGCTCAGGCAATTCTTGCATGTTCTGAAGTTTGGAAACCACCGTCCGAGCAAAATATCTGGCCCTCATATATTTATTAAGCTGTGGTCCCCAGCACCATCATTGTAATCATGCTCATCATCATCAGCTTCATCATATATTGCAAATTATCAGCTAGATGAGTATCGATGAAGGAGTTCATTTATACAAAT
>NW_027739718.1:0-308 GCF_054177405.1 Leptonychotes weddellii | reverse complement strand
TAAATAAATAAAATATCTTAAAAAAAAAAAAACTAATATGGAGGGTGTAAAAAGAGATAAGATGTCCTGTATTTAGTTTCCCTATTTGGGAATCGTTAAGAGTGATTTGTATTAGTCAAGGATGAATGTTGTAATTTCTAGTGTAGCCACTAGACAAATTTTTTTAAAGAAAAAATAAAAACTTCACCACAAACTCCAGACATATTTTCATTGTTGAGGACCATGAAGAAGTGGGATGCAGAGTATTGGAGAAATGAAGCAGTCAAGATGGATTCTGGAGATTTTATTGCCTAGAAACTGGAAAGACC
>NW_027739717.1:0-308 GCF_054177405.1 Leptonychotes weddellii | reverse complement strand
TAAGGAAGCAGAACCAGTGTGATGGTGAAGAAGCTCCCGGCCTTCCCCTCTGTCCTTCGGCTTCTCCCCACTGTAATCTGGGCCCCTTGTGGAGCAGCAGAGGTGGGAAGAAAGGACCCTGAAAAATCAGCTGATTCCAAGCAACAAGTCAAGCTGTGGAGATGCTGGAGAGAGCAGGTTATGGAGGCAGGGAGCAGAATGGGGAGTCCGAGGAGAGCCAAGATGTCCCAGTGGGGCTTATTAGAACATGTCTGAGGAGGGGTTTTCTAGGGCACAAACCACCCAAGTAGGTCAACCTTGGAAGTATT
>NW_027739716.1:0-308 GCF_054177405.1 Leptonychotes weddellii | reverse complement strand
ATGTCAACCTTAGTCTTGACACGATGAAAACAAGTTTTACATTCACTAACACAAACTGAGCATCTTCCACTGGGCCCCCTGAGAGAGAGTAGATGGAGTGTCGACTGCACTGGGGAGGGCAGTCTTGGATGCTCCAATGCAGACATGTAGCTTGACAAGAGGCAGAACTTAGGACTCCCCAGGCGGAGGTTGGTGGTTCTTCCACCCAGAGGCTAATTGTAGAGTGGATTAATTAGAAATGGATTAATTCACATAGGTAGGAAGTGAGTACCTTTATTTTATGGTTTTTAGAGCCACAGGTACCATCT
>NW_027739715.1:0-308 GCF_054177405.1 Leptonychotes weddellii | reverse complement strand
TGGAATAGCATAATGTTTTTTGAAATATTAACTGATTTATTTTTTATTCTTGGTAAATCTTGTTTGTTCCTAGTTCCTACTTTCCTCAAGGGCCTCTCTGCCAGTTAAGTCAATAGTAGTCATTGTTTCTAGAGAAAAATAAACATGGCCTAGACAAAAGAATCACTGCTCAGTTTTGTTTCAAAATAGCATTTTGTTGGGCGCCTGGGTGGCTCAGTCGTTAAGCGTCTGCCTTCGGCTCAGGTCATGATCCCAGGGTCCTGGGATCGAGTCCCACATCGGGCTCCCTCCTCGGGGGGAAGCCTGCT
>NW_027739714.1:0-308 GCF_054177405.1 Leptonychotes weddellii | reverse complement strand
TCTTATGTATTCAAAACCTCCATTGTTAATTGCATACAAGTTCAAGACTCAAATTTTGCAAGACTACTTTTTATCAAAATGAAATTTTCCTCTATTCCATTAAATTCTTTTTGATTAAATTCTACTTCACCAGAGGCTGGAATATCTTGTGATGATAAAAAACTAAGGAAGAACCAGAAAAATGATGGAGGCATGTCAAAAGGATACAGGGAGCCACCAGGATTTGAACAAGAAAACAAATAACAAACCTAAAATATAAAATGAATATTCATGGGTCCATACTAATATCATAATTGAATAAATAAGTA